>NC_133125.1:176874747-177069603 GCF_048418815.1 Hemitrygon akajei | reverse complement strand
TCAAAAGCACTAATGGATTGTGATCAGTGTAAACTATCAGTGGCTTCCGTGCTGGACAAATATAAACGTCCAAAATGTTGTAACGCCAGAATGATTGACAGTAATTCCTTTTCCACAGTAGAATAATTTCTCTGATGGACATTGAACTTCTTAGAGAAATAAGCCACCGGGTGTTCAACTCCATCCTTGTCTGTCTGCAACAGCCCTGCCCCTGCCGCTTCATCGCGAGCATCTGTTGCTAGGGAGAAGGGTTTTGAAAAGTCAGGCGCTTTCAATACAGGGTGGTGACACAGTATCATCTTCAGACTCTCGAAGGCTTGTTGACAAGGGTCATTCCACACAAACTTCGCGCTCTTCGGCAAGAGCTTGGTATGAGGGAGGGCAATATCCGCAAAGTTTTTACAAAACTTCCGATAGTACCCCACCATCTCCAAAAACTTCTCAGAGCCCCTCTTGTCCGTCGGGACGGGAACCTCAGAGATAGCCTGCACCTTAGCCTGCACCGGTGCCAGCTGCCCCTGTCTACCACATACCTCAGATATGTGACGGTAGCGTGGCCGAACTCACTTTTCGCGAGGTTCACTGACTTCAGACAGCCGTTTAAACAGTTCCTCTACCGTCACAATGTGCTCATCCCACATGTCACTCCAGACCACCAAATCGTCAATAAACACTTCTGTGTTCTTTAATCCTTTTATCATTGAATTAATCATCTTTGGAAGGTCCCTGGGGCGTTCTTCATGCCAAAAGGTAAGACGTTATACTCGTATAACCCTGATGGAGTGACAAGGCTGAAATTTCTCTAGCCCTGTCCAGTTAAAGGGACACATCAGTACCAATAACCTTTTCAACAAATCGATCTTTGTGATGTACTCAGCCCTCCCCACTTTATCGATGCAATCGTCCACCCTTGGATGGGGTAAGCATCAGTTTTTGTGATGGCGTTCACCTTTCTATAATCGGTACAGAATCGTATGCTTCCCATCAGGTTTCGGGACAACCACACAGGGAGAGGCCCATTCCGAGTGGGATGGCTTAAAAATACCTGTAGCTGGCATGTGTTCAAGTTCTTTTTCCACAAAATTGCTCTTTTCCAAGTTCATCCTATAGGGGTGTTGCTTAATAGGCTGGTCTACAGTAACAATAACATCATGTACCGTCCCCTTGCATCGCCTCGGGACGTCCGGACAGACATCTGCATGCCGGTTAATTAGCTTTATCAGCGGCTCGCTCTGTTCAGGGGTTAAGTGAGAGCCCTTATCAGCAAGGTTGTTCAGAACCACAGAGTTCTTCAATCTGGTCGGCACCATGTTTATCTTTTCAAGAAGTGTTTTCCCCTTATCGTTTTGCACCACAACCCTGTTTAATCTTGTGACCGCACCGACTGTATCTGCTTTTTCATCGTGATAAGGCTTTTAGCATATTGATATGCACTAATTGAGTTGGCTACGTCTGTCCGGAGTTTCATAACATAATTCAAAGAGTCTTTCTTTTTAATCACTTTGTAGGGACTGTGGAATCTCGCCTGGAGGTGGTTGGTTACCACTGGAAACAGAACTAAGACCCTATTGCCCACCTGAACCATTTGCATCCAGGACTTTGCTGGGTTCTTCGACGTCACCTTCCGACGACCCGCAGGGTGGCAGAAGTTGCTCCAGCTGTTCCAGGAGACGGGGAGAGAGGCACCGCTTTCGCTCCTGCAAGCACAGCCCCTCTTCGCTGCCGCCCAGCAGGACAGGACTGCCACCGTGCACATGTTCAACCCGTACGTGCCGGTGGCCGACGTCCTTACATTCCTCGCTCGGTATGTGGAGAGCGTAGGAGCTTGTCTGGATGTGAAGGACAGCCTGGGTGCTGGACAAGCAAACGGCAGGTGAAGGTGAAACTGAGGGTCGACTCGAACTGCAGCATCGTCCGCCCACCCTCGGTCTTCGCCATCGGAGGGAACCGAGGCTACCTGGTCTACGCCGGGCAGCCCAGGGTGTGCCACAACTGCGGCAAGGCGGGGCACGTCGCAGCCCAGTGCAGAGCTACAATCTGCAGGAACTGTAAGGTGGAGGGCCACCTCACCAAGGACTGTACGCAGGCCAAGTCCTGCAACCTCTGCGGAGACACCAACCACCTGTACAGGGACTGTCCGAAACGTGCCGGCACCTATGCACAGGCGGCCAGGGGAGGTGTTGGCACTGGAAGGGCCCCGGCAGGATCGGATGTACCTGCCACCCCTGCAGAGGTGGCACCTGAAGCAACGGAGGACGCCAGCAGAGGAGAAGGCGCAGCCACCCCGAGAGCCCCCACCCCCTTGCAGACCCGCCACAGGAAAAGGAGGAGGAGTCCATGGAGGAGGGGAGAGCCGAGGGGGAGGAAGGCTGGAGTGTTGTGGGCAAATGAAAGAAGGCCCAAAAAGCTCCGGCCAAACGACAGAAGGCGGAACTGAAGGAGCACGTGAAGAGAAAGGCAGGGGACCGCGCAGCCTGCAGCAACCTGCCCACTTCAGACCAGGAAGGAGTTGGGGGAGGCCAGCAGCAGCCCCAGAAGACGAAGCGACAGGCAAAGCCAGTGGAGAGGAGGAGAGGGAGTGAGGAAAGCCTGCTGCCCCCCCCCCCAAGCACAAGCACAGGAGGCGGAGACCACCAGAGACCCCCAGCTCGGGGAACCCGGGAGCGGAGCCAGGTATGGTGCCTCACAGACTGAAGGGGCAGCAGGCCTGGGAGACACCAAGCCCCCAGGCACAGAACAGCAACTGCAACACCCAGGGGAGAACAACCTGCAGTTCCTGGGCCCACAGAAGGTGAAGGACTTCGCAGAGGCCATGGGCATGAAGGCTCAGGACTGCGAAGGTAAGGACAGTGTGCTTCTGAAATATAGAACTTTAAATGGCGGACATTTCACTGGCATCTGTCAATGTGCACAGTCTGAAGAGTAACGTGCGATGCGTCAGCACGCTCCAGTACTTGGACTCGGTAAAGGCCGACGTGACCTTCCTCCAGGAGTGCGGACTGCCACCGGAGGCGGGTCGCGTTGGTGGACCCGGGGTTTATTGGTGTGTTCGGGGGGCAACGACTGTCGCGCTTCCGGCCTGGGGATTCTGCTACGGGGAGGCAACTCCTCAATCACCCAAGTCAAAGAGGTGGTTGCCGGGCGCCTCCTGGTAGCAGACGTCAAATACCGGGGCACTCCGCTCCGGCTGATCACCGTGTCCGCCTCCCCCGTGCGGAGCGAGCGGCTCCCACCGCTGCTGGTGACGGCCCGGCCGGTCGTTCTGTCCGGAGACTTTAACTCCACCATTGGTGCGGCTGGACGATCCGGCAGCGCCGACGGCAGCTGGACAGTACCTCCAGACTCCTGATGGACACGGTAAAGACAGCCAGGCTGCGCGACGCCTTTGGCGACCCCACAGGTGGAGTTCAGCCGCAAACCACCTGGACACGACCGGACGGCTCAGCCCGTTCCCGGATCCACTTCCTCTTCCTGTCAGAGCCCCTCACGGTCAGAACCACCGACGTCACGCCGGTGTTCTTCACTGACCACTGCCTCCTGCGAGCCACCTGTCACCTGCGGGAGGACCGGAAGGCAGGGAGGGGGACGTGGAAGCTGAACGTCAAGCTGCTGACCCCAGAGAACACCGAGGAACTAGAGAAGGAGTTCACAGGTTGGAGAACCTTGAAAGCCTTCTTTGATTCCCCGGTTCACTGGTGGGAAGCCACCAAGGAGAACATCAAGAGGTTCTTCATCCGCAAGGGCATCCAGAGAGCAAGGCAGGGGCAGAGGGAACTGCCTCCTCCTTCTGCAGTCGAGGGGGGTGGATGTCAGGGAGGAACTGCGGGGGGGGGGGTGGACGTCAGGGAGGAACTGCGGGGGGGATGGATGTCAGGGAGGAACTGCGGGGGGGGGTGGATATGTCAGGGAAGAACTGCGGGGGGGGTGGATATGTCAGGGAGGAACTGCGGGGGGGGGTGGATGTCAGGGAGGAACTGCTGGGGGGTGGATGTCAGAGAGGAACTGCAGGGGGTGGGGGTGGATGTCAGGGAGGAACTGCGGGGGGGGGTGGATGTCAGGGAGGAACTGCGGGGTGGGGGTGGATGTCAGGGAGGAACTGCGGGGTGGGGGTGGATGTCAGGGAGGAACTGCTGGGGGGTGGATGTCAGAGAGGAACTGCGGGGGGGGGTGGATGTCAGGGAGGAACTGCGGGGGGGGTGGGTGTCAGGGAGGAACTGCGGGGGGGGGGGTGGGTGTCAGGGAGGAACTGCTGGGGGGGGTGGATGTCAGGGAGGAACTGCTGGGGGGGGTGGATGTCAGGGAGGAACTGCTGGGGGGGTGGATGTCAGGGAGGAACTGCGGGGGGGTGGATGTCGGGGAGGAACTGCGGGGGGGTGGATGTCGGGGAGGAACTGCGGGGGGGTGGGTGTCGGGGAGGAACTGCGGGGGGGGGGGGTGGGTGTCGGGGAGGAACTGCGGGGGGGGTGGGTGTCAGGGAGGAACTGCGGGGGGGGTGGGTGTCAGGGAGGAACTGCGGGGGGGGTGGGTGTCAGGGAGGAACTGCGGGGGGGGTGGGTGTCAGGGAGGAACTGCGGGGGGGGGTGGGTGTCAGGGAGGAACTGCGGGGGGGGGTGGGTGTCAGGGAGGAACTGCGGGGGGGTGGGTGTCAGGGAGGAACTGCGGGGGGGGTGGGTGTCAGGGAGGAACTGCGGGGGGGGGGGATGTCGGGGAGGAACTGCGGGGGGGTGGATGTCGGGGAGGAACTGCGGGGGGGTGGATGTCGGGGAGGAACTGCGGGGGGGGTGGATGTCAGGGAGGAACTGCGGGGGGGGGGTGGATGTCGGGGAGGAACTGCGGGGGGGGGTGGATGTCGGGGAGGAACTGCGGGGGGGGGTGGATGTCAGGGAGGAACTGCGGGGGGGGGTGGATGTCAGGGAGGAACTGCGGGGTGGGGTGGATGTCAGGGAGGAACTGCTGGGGGGGTGGATGTCAGGGAGGAACTGCGGGGGGGGGTGGATGTCAGGGAGGAACTGCGGGGGGGGTGGATGTCAGGGAGGAACTGCGGGGGGGGTGGATGTCAGGGAGGAACTGCGGGGGGGGTGGATGTCAGGGAGGAACTGCGGGGGGGGTGGATGTCAGGGAGGAACTGCGGGGGGGGTGGATGTCAGGGAGGAACTGCGGGGGGGGGGGTGGATGTCAGGGAGGAACTGCGGGGGGGGGTGGATGTCAGGGAGGAACTGCGGGGGGGGTGGATGTCAGGGAGGAACTGCGGGGGGGGTGGATGTCAGGGAGGAACTGCGGGGGGGGTGGATGTCAGGGAGGAACTGCGGGGTGGGGGGTGGATGTCAGGGAGGAACTGCGGGGGGGGGGGGTGGATGTCAGGGAGGAACTGCGGGGGGGGGGGTGGATGTCAGGGAGGAACTGCGGGGGGGGGGTGGATGTCAGGGAGGAACTGCGGGGGGGGTCGATGTCGGGGAGGAACTGCGGGGGGGGTCGATGTCGGGGAGGAACTGCTGGGGGGGTGGATGTCAGGGAGGAACTGCTGGGGGGGGTGGGTGGATGTCAGGGAGGAACTGCGGGAGGTGAAGAGCCGGCAATCCCAGCACTTTGCCGCCGAGTCCTTCAAGATCATCTTCCGATCGAGGGTCCGAACCGTGGAGCAGGACGAGACGTGCTCACGATTCTTCTCCCAAAAGGTGCACAGGGGGAGCTCTGTGATCCACGACCTTAAGGAAGAGGACGGCTCAGTCACGTCCTCGCAGACAGACATACTGAGGATCTGCAGGTCCTTCTACGCCGGTCTGTACGGAGAAAAGGCCGCAGACTCCACAGCCTCCCGCAACTTCCTGTCGTCTATCACGCAGGTCTTAGACGACGGCAAGCGGGAGAGTCTGGAGCAGCCGCTGACCCTGGACGGGCTGACGGGCTCCGTCCGTTCCTTTGAGTCGGGTAGGACTCCCGGAAGCGACGGCTTACCGGTCGAGTTGTATTCGGCTCTGTGGAACGGGATGGGCCCCGACCTGCTGGAAGTGTACAACGCTACGCTCCTGGCAGGCAGCATGTCCGAATCCATGAGGCAGGGCATCATCACCCTCATCTACAAGCAGAAGGGGGAGAGGGAAGACATTAGGAATTGGAGGCCCATCTCACTCCTGAATGTGGACTACAAGATCCTGTCCAAGGCTATCGCCAACAGGGTCAAGTCTACACTGGAGCAAGTGATCCACCCGGACCAAACCTGTGCTGTACCGGGCAGGAAGATCTCAGACAACCTCGCGCTGCTGAGGGACACCATCGCCTACGTGCAGGACAGGGGGGTGGACGCCTGCCTGGTCAGCTTGGACCAGGAGAAAGCCTTCGACAGGATATCGCACACGTACATGGCGGATGTACTCTCCAAAATGAGATTTGGGGAGGGAATCCGGAATTGGATCAAACTGCTCTACACGGACATCTGTAGCGCAGTCCAGGTCAACGGGTGGGAAACAGACAGCTTCCCCATCAGGTCTGGAGTCAGGCAGTGCTGCCCTCTCTCCCCTGTCTTGTTCGTGTGCTGCATAGAACCCTTTGCCGAAGCCATCAGGAGGGATGGGGGCATAAGAGGGGTGACGCTGCCAGGCAGCGGAGGGACACAAGTCAAAACCACCCTGTACATGGGCGACGTCACCGTCTTCTGCTCCGATCCGAGGTCAGTTCGCAGGCTGATCAGCATCTGCGAACAGTTCGAGCAGGCGTCGGGGGCCAGGGTCAACCGCACGAAGAGCGAAGCCATGCTCTTCGGCAACTGGCCCGACCGATACAGCGTCCCCTTCACCATCAGGGCTGATCACCTGGAGGTGTTGGGGATCTGGTTCAGAGGGGCCGAGGCGTGCAACAAGAACTGGCAGGAGCGGACTGCCAAGGTGAAACAGAAACTGGGGCTGTGGGGAAGGCGCTCCCTATCGATAGCGGGCAAGAACCTGGTCATCAGGTGTGAGGTGCTCTCAGGGCTGCTGTACTTGGCGCAGGTGTGGCCAGTCCCCCGCTCCTTCAGCTCGGAAATCACCCGAGCCGTCTTCAGATTCGTCTGGGGATCCAAGATGGAGCGGGTCAGATGGACCACCATGCACATGTCCCTGGACAACGGGGGCAAAAACGTCCCCAATGTCGCCCTCACCCTGATGGCCAGCTTCGTGTGTGGCTGCATCAGGTTGTGTGTGGATCCCAGGTACGTGGGCACCAAGTACCACTACGTGCCCAGGTTCTACCTGTCGCCCTGGCTACGAAGGATGGGCCTTTCCCCATTCCCACACAGCTCCCCCATCCTTCGTAGAGAAGTTCTTTCAGGTCAACGCCTTTGACCACAGGGCCATCAGGCAGTGGTTAGCACGTAAGGTCCTGCAGGCACTGCAGGAGAAGGACGAGATGGACACAGTGGGGTGGTTCCCTGAGCAGACTGTCCAGTTCATCTGGCGAAATGCCTCATCGCCAGACCTCACCAACAGGCACCAAGACCTCGCCTGGCTGGCGGTGAGAGAGGCCCTCCCAGTCCGATCCCTCCTGTACGCCCGGAACGTCGTCCCCACACCCCTCTGCCCACGGGAGGACTGCAGAGAGGAGGAGTCGGTGACCCACCTCTTTGCACACTGTGGGTTCGCGGAGAAGGTGTGGAGGAGGATGGAAGGGGCAGTGTCGAGGTTCATCCCCAGCAGCTGCGTAACAGAGGACTCTCTGATCTACGGGCTGTTCCCGGGGACGCACACCGAGACCAACATCTGGTGCTGCTGGCAGATCATCAACTCGGTCAAAGACGCTCTTTGGTCGGCCCGAAACTTGATGGTCTACCAGCACACGGAGATGTCCGTGGGGGAATGCTGCCGACTGGCACATTCTCGGCTGCAGGAGTACGTGCTGAGGGACGCACTTAAACTCGGTGCAGCCACCGCAAGGGCCCGGTGGGGAAGGACCACAGTCTGGGGTTCCTCTCCTGCGGGAGTTGAGGGGTGGGGGGTTGGGGGTATACCCCCTGAATGTAAATATGAAAGAACAAAGTGCCACGTGGGTGGCAAAACATTAGAACTTTGAAAATGTAAAGACAGTAATGGTACCGACTGTAAATAATTGAAAGTCTTTGAATGGTTATTGTATATATTTTGGAATAAAGTATATTTCGTTTAAAAAAAATAAAACAAATGTAATAAACATCCTGAGGGACCATTTCTATCAAAATAATAAGGGGGGAGGTGGAAGATCAGAAAGAAATACCTGAGAAAAGACACAATCAAAAGAAAAATCCCTACTATAAAATCTTTGTGCATTCTGTGGCATGCAAAAGTTTGGGCACCCCTGGTTCTGTTACTGTGAATAGTTAAGTGAGTAGAAGATGAACTGATCTCCAAAAGTCATAAAGTTAAAGATGAAACATTTTAAGCAAGGTTAGTGTATTATTTTTGTTTTGTACAATTTTAGAGTGAGAAAAAGGAAGAAGCACCATGCAAAAGTTTGGGCACCCAAAGAGATTTTAGCTGCTCGGTAACACTTACCAAGGTCTCAGACCTTAATTAGCTTGTTAGGGCTATGGCTTGTTCACAGTCATCATTAGGAAAGGCCAGGTGATGCAAATTCCAAAGCTTTATAAATACCCTGACTCCTCAAACCATGTCCCAACAATCACCAGCCATGGGCTCCTCTAAGCAGCTGCCTAGCACTCTGAAAATTAAAATAAATGATGCCCACAAAGCAGGAGAAGGCTATAAGAAGATAGCAAAGTGTTTTCAGGTAGCCGTTTATTCAGTTCATAATGTAATTAAGAAATGGCAGTTAAGAAGAACGGTGGAGGTCATGTTGAGATCTGGAAGACCAAGAAAACTTTCCGAGAGAACTGCTCATAGGATTGCTGGAAAGGCAAATCAAAACCCCCGTTTGACTGCAATAAACCTTCAGGAAGATTTAGCAGACTCTGGAGTGGTGGTGCACTGTTCTACTGTGCAGTGACACCTGCATAAATATGACTGTCATGGAGGAGACATCAAAAGAAAACCTTTCCTGCGTCCTCACCACAAAATTCAGTGTCGCAAGTTTGCAAAGGAACATCTAAACAAGCCTGACAAAGGTTCTCGGCCTGAAACATCGACAGTGCTTCTCCCTATAGATGCTGCCTGGCCTGCTGCATTCCACTAGCATTTTTTGTGTGTGTTGCTTGAATTTCCAGCATCTGCAGATTTCCTCGTGTTTGCAATCTAAATAAGCCTGATGCATTTTGGAAACAAGTCCTTTGCATTGATGAAGTCAAAATAAAACTTTTTGGCCGCAATGAGCAAAGTATGTTTGGAGAAAAAGGGGTGCAGAATTTCATGAAAAGAACACCTCTGCAACTGTTAAGCCCAGGGGTGGATCGATCATGCTTTGAACTTGTGTTGCAACCACTGGCACGGGGAACATTTCACTGGTAGGGGGAAGAATTAGTTCAATTAAATACCAGCAAATTCTGGAAGCAAACATCACACCATCTGTAAAAAAGCTGAAGACAAAAAGAGGATGGCTTTTACAACAGGATAATGATCCTAAACACACCTCAAGATCCACGATGGACTCCCTCAAGAGGTGCAAGCTGAAGGTTTTGCCTTGGCCTTCACAGTGCACCAACCTAAACATCATCGAAAATCTGTGGATCGACCTCAAACGAGCAGTGCATGCAAGACGGCCCAAGAATCTCACAGAACTAGAAGCCTTTTGCAAGGAGGAATGGGTGAAAATCCCCCAAACAAGAATTGAAAGACTCTTAGCTGGCTACAGAAAGTGTTTACAAGCTGTGACACTTGCCAAAGGGGGTTTTACTAAGTACTGACCATGCAGGGTGCCCAAACATTTGCTTCGGACCCTTTTCCTTTTTGTTATTTTGGAAGTGTGTAAAAGATGGAAATAAAAAACTAATCTTGTTTAAAATATTAAAGAAATGTGTCATCTTTAACTTTATGCATTTTGGAAATCAGGTCATCTGTTACTCACTTAGCTATTCACAGTAACAGAAATTTTGACCGGGGTGCCCAAACTTTTGCATGCCACTGTATCTCTTCAACATTTCAGATGGGGGAGAGGAGAACTGGGTGCAGCATATATGCAGACAATGAGCATGGTCAGGAAAGGTAGAGTATAGCTTTAAAGTTACCCAACACCATGAGTGCACAGGCAGCAGAATTGACAGCTGTGCCATTTGTGGTTAGCCACCCAGAATGTTTTCCGCCAGGGTCAGTCATACACTCTGATAGTATGAACATTTGTAACAGCCTTATGAAACATTGCCTCTGTGGGAAGCAAGAGTGTTTGGTTCAGCTGACGGAAAGCCCCTCCCATTGTGCTGCTCTGTTATAGTATCCATTTGAAGAAGAGGAAAGAATATGGGGTTGCAAAGGTGAAAACCCACTCAAAATTATCCCGAGGGGAATAAGAAAGCTGATGAATTAGCGAAGCAAGGTGTGTTAAATGGGCAGGAAGGGCAGCCGCAGACTGGGGAGATGGGAAGGCAGTAGGAACAAAAGGGGAAGGTTAAGGATTTAACCAAGGAGCAGAAGTGGAAGGGTCTTGGACTAATTTACAGATAGATTATGTTGGATCCGTGCCACATACCCCAGGAGGGAACAAAGATATTCTTGTAGTGATAGATACTTTCACCAAGTGGATGGAAGCTTTTGTGACTAGGACAAACATGGCCAAAACCAATGTCTTTACTCAGTGGGGATTATCTCAGATTATTGAATCAGATCAAGGCACACATTCTACTGCCCTGATAATGCAAGATGTCACACCACATTTAGGGATCAAGCAGAGATTTCATATACCCTATAGACCACTGTCTAGTGGAATTGTGGAAAGGATGAATCAAATGCAAAAGAAATACAATTGTCTAAATAGTGCAATACCATGCAACAACGTGACAAGCAGTTTTGCCTTGGGCACTGATGATAAGGAATACATTGCCATCATCGACAGGTTACACCCCAATAAGTTCATGACCAGTAGAGACACGAGAGGATTGGAGGAGTTGTTTGGATTAGATTTGCCAGAACCCGAAACAGGTGGGATTGTGTTTGAAAAGTGGGTACAACAGTGGGTAGAGTTAGTGGAGGAGGCCAATTATGTGGCAGTCCATCAACCTGGAAAAAAATAAACAGAGACAAGCCGACTTTGAATTAAAAGTCAAACCCTCAGAATTAAGTCTAGGACAAAGAGTGATGATTAGAATGTACTAACCCAACCTCATTTTAAATCCAAGGTTTGCAGAGCACTATGAAATTACAGTCAAAGCAAGTCCATGAGTGTAGACTACTGATTTCTCTGGATAAAAGTAAATGGTAACGTATCAACCAGTTGAATTTCATGGGGGAGGAACAGGAATATTATCACCAATGGATCATACCAATTAATGTAAATGATGGTCCTGATTTCGTAGACTTGAAAAGCAATGTACATGGGCATATCGAAGACTTGAGGTTGGAACAGATGTTCCAAGAAGATAGCGAGAGGTCTGACCAAGGGTGAGTTTTTCTGAACATTCAGTCTCAGAATCGGGGAGTTTTGGCAGGTAAATAAAGAAAATTGAAAACAAGTTGGTTCCTGTTCCCCTATCCTGAAACAAAATAGGGTGAAAGGAGATGGATGGCATGGAGTCCATTGAGAACCTGATTTGGATGGGCCAGGAAAACACATAGAAATTATGGGCTTAAAATAGAAACTGGAAATAAGAGCAGAAACTACACTCACAGGAGAAAATCTGCAGATGCTGGAAATCCAAGCAACACACACAAAATACTGGAGGAACTCAGCAGACCAGGGAACATCTATGGAAAAAAATACAGTCGACATTTTGGGCCAAGACCTATTGGCAGGACTGGAGAAAATAAGCTGAGGAGTAGATTTAAAAGGTGGGGGAGAGGAGAGAGAAACACAATGTGATAGGTGAAACCGGGAGGGGGAGTGATGAAGTTAAGAGCTGGGAAGTTGATTGGTGAAAGAGATACAGGGCTGGAGAAGGGGAAGTCCGATAGGAGAGGACAGAAACTTTCACTGTTTGCCCAGTTATTTAAACATTACACTGCCACTACATTTATGAAGTGTGAAATCACCTCGGAACTCATACATTTCTTGTACAGTTTTGCTGTGTGCTAGCAGTATATAAACTGAATTTGAATTGATTTTATTACTTACATCCTTCATATACATGAGGAGAAAAATCTTTACACTACATCTCCATCTAAATGTGCAATCTATAGTAATTTGTAATAAATAGTATGTACAAGACATAAATATAATGTAGAAATACCATAGTAGCAGTGTGAATTAATCCATCTGATGGATTGATTCGTCCATGTCCATGTCCTGGTGGAAGAAGCAGCCCGGAGCCTGTTGGTGCTGACTTTTATGCTGTGGTACCATTTCCCGGAGGGTAGCAGTGAATAGTTTGTGGTTGGGGTGACTCAGGTCCCCAATTATCCTTTGAGCCCTTTCTACGCACCTTTCTTTGTAAATGTCCTGAACAGCGGGAAGCTCACTTCTCCAGATGCACTGAGCTGTCCGCACCACTCTCTGCAGACTCCTGCGACTGAGGGAAGTACAGTTCCCACACCAGGCAGTGATGGAGCCTGTCAGGATGCTCTCAATTGTGCCCCTGTAGAAAGTCTTTAGGATTTGGGGGCCCATACCAAACTTCTTCAACCGTCTGTTGTGATTGTTTCGCCACACAGCTGGTATGTACAGACCACGTGAGATCCTCGGTGATGTGTATGCTGAGGGTCTTAAAGCTGTTCACCCTCCCAACCCCCAGATCCATTGATGTCTATAGGGGTGAGCCTGTCTCCATTCCTCCTGTAATCCACAACCAGCTCCTTTGTTTTTGTGACATTGAGGGAGAAGTTGTTTTCTTGACATCACTGTGTCAGGGTGATGACTTCTCTGTAAACTGCCTCGATATTATTTGAGATTAGGTCAAATCAGACACAAACCTAAAGTTTACAAGTGAAATCTAAAGCACAATACCAAGGAAATCAATGTAAATCTTTATCTATGCTTTCTCAGTCCAACTGGATTTTTGTATCTGGTTCTGGATAGCTCAATCTGGATAGATACCCTGGCTTTGGATGGGTTAGTGTCAGTTTGGGTTGGGTTACGGTAGGACTCAAGTGCAGACGAATGAATGCTCTTTTACCAGGATTTATTAGGGAGCACAAGGGCAACAGTCTTGCAAAAACAGGAGGCAGGCCCAAATCCGGAATGGCAGGTGGAGGTCTTACCCAGGAAAGGCAGTCCGGCAGGAGCAGACAATCCAGAGCACACAGGCAAAAATCAGGTTCCAAAACAGGCAAAATCAGTTGGCAGCAGTCACAATGGCAGGCTGGAATGACTCAGGTCAGAGCTGGGACAAACTGTGAGTGAAAGCAGGCTTTAAATGAACCAGGTAATGAGTGAAAACAGAAACAGGTGGGTGCTAGTGAGGAGATAAGTGGGTAATTGGCAAAAGTCCAATAAGGAAGGGGGCTGGGTCAAAACCCACATGGCCAGGTGAAAGAAAGCAGAAATTGAGAGCTGTCGTGGTCCAGAGCTATCAGCAGAGGCCCTTCGACCCAGTGTTCAGGCCGGATCCTTAACAGGTGGTGAGGGATTTACTGAAACGGTAATGTGAAGACACCAGTAATGTGGAATACTTTTGCATCCTCTGCAGAGCAGGAAACTGAAAGAGTGAAGCGTGTTCATATTATCTCCAGTGGTGAAAGTGCCCATAATCCCTGGGGAGAATGTGGGGTGTGAGTCAGTAGAACAGTCAGGGAGTAAAACTCACAGCACATTGTCATATTCTAGGATTCACTGGATGAAAGTCTGATGGAAACAGATTCAGGACTCACTTCCAATGTGGTTTAATATACAGTCAGCATCCACAGAACTCTGAGGAAAGAACAAGGCCACAAGACTAATTTAAAATCAACAATATACATCCCTCACTCTAGCGATGGCCCAGTGGCTTCTTGTATATAATCAAGCTGTGATTCTATTGCATTAGAACTGGGATACTGACCGGGCGGAATGACCCAGGGAGACATGGTTTTGTGAAGACTTGTTGAGTAGGAGGTTTACTCTTAAATTTGACTATCTAATTCAGTTCTTCTAGGAAGCAATGCATTTTGCAAAATTTTTCAAACATATTTTAAAAACCTTAAATTAATATTTGGATGGCAGGGTGGAGATACGTCTCTACCATCCACTCACCTGTAGGTCACTCTTGGGCGAGATTCAGCACCTGCTTAGTCCCCCGGTCAGGGTCAGGTGAAGCCATGGGAATGGGTGGTGGGTGGTCGTACAATCAGCTGGAGCAAATCACGAGTCCTGGTTATTCGACCACTGACAACAAGCAGACAATCTCTGAAGTGTGTTGATAATGGCTGGGGGCACCTGTGTTGTAAAGACACTGCTCAGAAGAAGGCAATAATAAAGCACTTCCATAGAAAAAATTGCCACGAACATCATGGTCATGGAAACACCATGATCACCCTCGTTATACAACACGGCACATAATGAAAAATGAACGAAAATAATATCACTGAATGAGAAGGAGGAACTAAAGTCAGATGTATCAGTGTTATCAGCATTACAGTGGAGTAAATGGAATTACAGAGGCATGAGAGAGGAGTTGGCCAGAATTGATTAGAAAAGAAAGCTGGTAGGGATAACTGCAGAGCAGCAATGGCTGGAATCTCTGGAAGCAATTTGGAAGACACAGAAAATAGTCATCCCAAAAAGGAAGAAGTAACCATATAACAATTACAGCACAGAAACAGGCCATCTCAGCCCTTCTAGTCCATACCGAACGCTTACTCTCACCTAGTCCCACCTACCTGCACTCAGCCCATAACCCTGCATTCCTTTCCTGTCCGTATACCTATCCAATTTTTTTAAAAATAACAATATCAAACCTGCCTCTGCCACTTCTACTGGAAGCTCGTTCCACACAGCTACCACTCTCTGAGTAAAGAAGTTCCCCCTAAACTTTTGCCCTCTAACTCTCAACTCATGTCCTCTTGTTTGAATCTCCCCTACTCTCAATGGAAAAAGCCTATCGACGTCAACTCTATTCCCCTTATAATTTTAAATACTTCTATCAAGTCCCCCCCTCAACCTTCTATGCTCCAAAGAATAAAGACCTAACTTATTCAACCTTTCTCTGTAACTTAGGTGCTGAAACCCAGGTAACATTCTAGTAAATCTCCTCTGTACTCTTTCCATTTTGTTGACATCTTTCCTATAATTTGGTGACCAGAACTATACACAATACTCCAAATTTGGCCTCACCATTGCCTTGAACAATTTTAACATTACATCCCAACTCCTATACTCAATGCTCTGATTTATAAAGGCCAGCATACCAAAAGCTTTCTTCACCACCCTATCCACATGAGCTTCCACCTTCAGGGAACTATGCTCCATTATTCCTAGATCACTCTGTTCTACTGCATTCCTCAATGCCCTACCATTTACTATATATGTCCTATTTTGATTAGTCCTACCAAAATGTAGCTCCTCACACTTATCAGCATTAAACTCCATCTGCCATCTTTCAGCCCACTCTTCTAACTGGCCTAAATCTCTCTGCAAGCTTTGAAACCCTACTTAATTATCCACAATGCCACCTATCTCAGTATCATCTGCATACTTACAAATCCAATACACCACCCCATCATCCAGATCATTAATGTATATGACAAACAACATTGGACCCAGTACAGATCCATGAGGCACACCACTAGTCACTGGCCTCCAACCTGACAAACAGTTATCCACCACTGCTCTCTGGCATTTCCCATCGAGCCACTGTTGTATCCATTTTACTACATCAATATTAATACCCAAAGATTGAACCTTTCTAACTAACCTTCCGTGTGGAACCTTGTCAAAGGCCTTACTGAAGTCCATTTAGACAACATCCACTGCTTTCCCCTCGTCAACTTTCCTAGTAACTTCTTCAAAAAATTCAGTAAGATTTGTCAAACATGACCTTCCACACATAAATCCATGTTGACTGTTCCTAATCAGACCCTGTCTATCCAGATAATTAAATATAACATCTCTAAGAATACTTTCCATTAATTTACCCACGACTGACATCAAACTTACAGGTCGGTAATTGCTAGGTTTACTCTTAGAACCCTTTTTAAACAATGGAACCACATGAGCAATATGCCAATCCTCCAGCACCATCCCTGTTTCTAATGACATTTGAAATATTTCTGTCAGAGCCCCAGCTATTTCTACACTAACCTCCCTCAAGGTCCTAGGAATATCCGGTCAGGACTGGAGACTTATACACTTTATATTCTTTAAAAGTGCCAGTACTTCCTCGTCTTTAATTGTCATAGTTTCCATAACTTCCCTACTTGTTTCCCTTACCTTACACAATTCAATATCCTTCTCCTTAGTGAATACCGAAGAAAAGAAATTGTTCAAAATCTTCCCCATCTCTTTCGGCTCCACCCATAGCTGTCCACTCTGATTCTCTAAGGGACCAATTTTATCCCTCACTATCCTTTTGCTATTAATATAACTGTAGAAACCCTTCGGATTTATTTTCACCTTATTTGCCAAAGCAACCTCATATCTTCTTTTAGCTTTTCTAATTTCTTTCTTAAGATTTTTTTAACATTCTTTATATTCCTCGAGCACTTCATTTACTCCATGCTGCCTATATTTATTGTAGATATCTCTCTTTTTCCGAACCAAGTTTCCAATATCCCTTGAAAACCATGGCTCTCTCAAACTTTTAACCTTTCCTTTCAACCTAACAGGAACATAAAGATACTGTGCCCTCAAAATTTCAACTTAAAATGGGCTCTATTTCTCTATTACATCCTTCCCATAAAACAAATTGTCCCAATCCACTCCTTCGAAATCCTTTTGCATCTCCTCAAAGTTAGCCTTTCTCCAATCAAAAATCTCAACCCTGGGTCCAGTCCTATCCTTCTCCATAATTATATTGAAACTAATGGCATTGTGATCACTGGACCCGAAGTGCTCCCCAACACATACCTCCGTCACCTGACCTATCTCATTCCCTAACAGCAGATCCAACACTTCCCTTTCTCTAGTTGGTACCTCTATGTATTGCTGCAAGAAACTATCCTGCACACATTTTACAAACTCCAAACCATCCAGCCCTTTTACAGAATGGGCTTCCCAGTCTATGTGTGGAAAATTAAGATCTCCCACAATCACAAACTTGTGCTCCTACAAATATCTGCTATCTCCTTACAAATTTGCTCCTCCAATTCTCGCTTCCCATTAGGTGGTCTATAATACACCTCTATAAGTGTTACTACACCTTTCCCATTCCTCAATTCCACCCAAATAGCCTCCCTAGACGAGCCCTCTAAAGTAGCCTGCCAAAGCAGGGCTGTAATATTTTCTCTGACAAGCAATGCAACACCTCCCTCTCTTGTCCCTCCGATTCTATCACACCTGAAGCAACAAAATCCAGGAATATTTAGTTGCCAATCACACCCCTCCTGCAACCATGTTTCACTAATAGCTAAAACATCATATTTCCAGGTATCAATCCATGCTCTAAGCTCATCTACCTTTCTTACCATGCTCCTAGCATTAAAATAAATGCATTTAAGAAATTCTCCACCTCTTACTCTCTGTTTATCCCTAACAGTACAAAGAACTTTACTGTCTTCTTTTACTTCCTTTTCCCCTACATCTCCAGCTTGAGCGCTCTCTTTCTCTATCACCTGCCTATCCTACCTCATACAATGTCTACAAGCTTTCTCTTTTTGTGAACTAACCTCCTCTCTCCTAGACTCTTCAATTTGATTCCCATCCCCCAACTATTCTAGTTTAAAGTCTCCCCATTAGCCTTAGCGAATCTCCCCACCAGGATATTGGTCCCCCTAGGATTCAAGTGCAACCCATCCCTTTTGTACAGGTCACACCTGCCCCAAAAGAGGTCCCAATGATACAGAAACTTGAATCCCTGCCCCTTGCTCCAATCCCCCAGCCACACATTTATCCTCCACCTCATTCTATTCCTACTCTCACTGTCGCGTGGCACAGGCAGTAATCCCAAGATTACTACATTTGCGGTCCTCGGAAGTACTCAGAAGGAAAGCTGTCACAACCATGGCAAACAAGAGAAATTGAAGCCAACATAAAGGCCAAAGAGAGGGCATATAATAGAGCAAAAATTAGTAGGAAATTAGGGTATTGGTAAGTTTTTAAAAAACAACAGAAGGCAACTAAAAAAGTCATTAAGAAGGTAAAAGTGGAATATGAAAGGAACCTAGCCAATAATATTAAAGAGGATACCAAAAGTTTCTACAGACACATGAAGTGTAAAAGAGATGCGAGAGTGGATATCAGACCACTGGAAAATGATGCTGGAGAGGTAGTAATGTGGGACAAAGAATTGCTGGACAAACTGAATAAGTATTTTGCATCAATCTTCACTCGCAGTGTGGTGGAAGTTCCAGGTGTCAGGGGTCATGAAGTGAGTGAAGTTACCATTACTAGAGAGAAGGTACTGGGAATATCTCTCTTTTCCGTTACACTCCTTGATGTCCGACCATTCAGAATAACAGTCCCACACTGGTTTGACTTTCCGAAATGCATCCAATACCTTATATTTATCTGTATTGAAATCTATTTGCCACTTCTCAGCCACTTTCCCAAATGATCGACATCACTGTACGATAACCTTCTTCACTATTTTAAATCGCAGCAAGAGGCGGAGAGGGAAGAGGTAAAAGAAGCTCTGAGAGAAGCTGTTTTTTTAACTGATCAGGGCAAAGAGGCTAGACTGCGCAGGCGCGTGATGTAGGCGCCAAAGGTTTAAAAAGAAAGACCGCCATATACAGCGGCCATCGTCGGAGTGGACTGAGGCAGAGTGGGTCGACTTTGGCTCAATCAGACTTCGGCGCGATCATGCAGAGGCGAGGTTGAACGGGGCACAACTGCACAAGAGCGTAAAAGTCAGCCCGTGAGGCAGCGGGAGAATTTAAATAGCGAGCAGAGGCAAAGTACGAGCTTCACTCCAGGTGAGGTAAAGCTGGGTAATCTCCTTTAATTAATCTAATTAGCTTAGGAGTAGGTAATGGAGGCAGCAGTTAGGGCAGTTGAGTGCTCCGTTTGCAGGATGTGGGAAGTCAGGGTGAGCACTGTTGTCCCTGATGACTACACCTGCAGAAGGTGCATCCAGCTGCAGCTCCTGACAAATCGTGTTAGGGAACTGGAACTGGATGAACTTCGGATCATTCGGGAGACAGAGGCAGAAATAGACAGGAGTTTCAGGGAGATAGTCACCCCTAGGAGTCAGGAGACAGGTAGTTGGGTGAATATCAGGAGAGGGAATGGGAATAGACAGGAAGAGCAGAGCACCCCTGTGGCCGTTCCCATCAACAATAAGTATACCGTTTTGGATACTGTTGGTGGGGACGACCTACCAGGGACAAGTTGCAGTGGTTGTGTCTCTGGCACCGAGACTGGACCCTCAGCTCAGGAGGGAAGGAGGGAAAAGAGGAGAGAAGTAGTGATAGGGGATTCGATAGTTAGGGGGACAGATATGAGTTTCTGTGGAAGAGATCAAGAATCCTGGATGGTCTGTTGCCTCCCTGGTGCCAGGGTCCGTGATATCTCGGATCGAGTTCTCAGTATTCTCAAGAGGGAGGGTGAGCAGCCGGATGTCGTGGTCCATGTAGGGACCAATGACGTGGGTACGAAGAGTGAGGAGGTCCTGAAAGGTGAGTTTAGGGAGCTAGGTGCCAAGTTTAAGGACAGGATCTCCAGGATAGTAATCTCAGGATTGCTACCAGTGCCATGTGCAGGTGGGTTTAGAAATAGTAAGTTAGTGCAGATCAACACATGGCTCAACATGGTGCAGGACAGAGGGCTTCAGATTTATAGATAATTGGGCAGTTTTCCAGGGAAGGTGGGACCTGTTCCAGCGGGACGGTTTACACCTGAACTGGAGGGGGACAAATATCCAGAGAGGCTCCAGTGGATTTAAACTAGATATGAGGGGGGAGGGGAACCAGCGTGTAGGAACAGATGTATGGGAGAAGGAAGAAAAAGAAGACAGTAAATTTCTTTGTACTGTTAGAGATAAACAGAAAGTAAGAGATGGAGAATTTTTTAAATGCATTTATTTTAATGCTAGGAGCATTGTAAGGAAGTTGGATGAGCTTAGAGCATGGATTGATACCTGGAAATATGATGTTGTAGCTATTAGTGAAACATGGTTGCAGGAGGGGTGTGATTGGTAACTAAATATTCCTGGATTTCGTTGCTTCAGGTGTGATAGAATTGGAGGGACAAGAGGAGGAGGTGTTATGTTGCTTGTCAGAGAAAATATTACAGCGGTGCTCTGGCAGGATAGATTAGAGTGCTTGTCTAGGTTGGCTATTTGGGTGGAATTGAGGAATGGGAAAGGTGTAGTAACACTTAAAGGGGTGTATTATAGACCACCTAATGGGGAGCGAGAATTGGAGGAGCAAATTTGCAAGGAGATAGCAGATATTTGTAGTAAGTACAGGGTTGTGATTGTGGGAGATTTTAATTTTCCACACATAGACTGGGAAGCCCATACTGTAAAAGGGATAGATGGTTTGGAGTTTGTAAAATGTGTACACAATAGTTTTTTGCAGCAGTAAATAGAGGGCCCAACTGGAGAAGGGGCAGTGTTGGATCTTCTGTTAAGGAATGAAATAGGTCAGGTGCCGGAGGTATGTGTTGGGGAGGACTTTGGGTCCAATAATCACAATGCCATTAGTTTCAATATAATTATGGAGAAGGATAGGACCGGACCCAGGGAAGAGATTTTTCATTGGAGAAAGGCTAACTCTGAAGTGATGCGAAAGGATTTAGAAGGAGTAGATTAGGACAATTTGTTTTATGGGAAGGATGTAATAGAGAAATGGTGGTCATTTAAAGGTGAAATTTTGAGGGTACAGAATCTTTATGTTCCTGTTAGGTTGAAAGGAAAGGTTAAAAGTTTGAGAGAGCCATGGTTTTCAAGGGATGGAGACTTGGTTAGGAAAAAGAGAGATATTTACAATAAATATAGGCAGCATGGAGTAAATGAGGTGCTCGAGGGATATAAAGAATATAAGAAGAATCTTAAGAAAGAAATTAGAAAAGCTAAAAGAAGATACGAGGTTGTTTTGCAAATAAGGTGAAAATAAATCCAAAGGGTTTCTACAGTTATATTAATAGCAAAAGGATAGTGAGGGATAAAATTGGTCCCTTAGAGAATCAGAGTGGACAGCTATGTGTGGAGCCGAAAGAGATAGGGGAGATTTTGAACAATTTCTTTTCTTCAGTATTCACTAAGGAGAAGGATATTAAATTGTGTAAGGTAAGGGAAACAAGTACGAAAGTTATGGAAACTATGATGATTTAAGAAGAGGAAGTACTGGCTCTGTTAAGGAATATAAAAGTGGATAAATCTCCAGGTCCTGACAGGATATTCCCTAGGAACTTGAGGGAGGTTAGTGTAGAAATAGCAGGGGCTCTGACAGAAATATTTCAAATGTCATTAGAAACAGGGATGGTGCCGGAGGATTGGCATATTGCTCATGTGGTTCCATTGTTTAAAATGGATTCTAAGAGTAAACCGAGCAATTACCGACCTGTAAGTTTGATGTCAGTCGTGGGTAAATTAATGGAAAGTATTCTTAGAGATGGTATATATAATTATCTGGATAGACAGGGACTGATTAGGAACAGTCAACATGGATTTGCGCATGGAAGGTCATATTTGACAAATCTTATTGAATTTTTTGAAGAGGTTGCGAGGAAAGTTGACGAGGGTAAAGTAGTAGATGTTGTCTATATGGACTTCAGTAAGGCCTTTGACAAGGTTCCGCACGGAAGGTTAGTTAGGAAGGTTCAATCGTTGTGTATTAATATTGAAGTAGTAAAATGGATTCAACAGTGGCTGGATGGGAGATGCTAGAGAGTAGTGGTGGATAACTGTTTGTCAGGTTGGATGCCGGTGACCAGTGGTGTGCCTCAGGGATCTGTACTGGGTCCAATGTTGTTTGTCATATACATTAATGATCTGGATGATGGGGTGATAAATTGGATTTGTAAGTATGCAGATGATACTAAGGTAGGTGGCGTTGTGGATAATGAAGTAGGTTTTCAAAGTTTGCAGAGAGATTTAGGCCAGTTAGAAGAGTGGACTGAGTGATGGCAGATGGAGTTTAATGTTGATAAGTGTGAGGTGCTACATTTTGGTAGGAATAATCCAAATAGGACATACATGGTAAATGGTAGGGCATTGAAGAATGCAGTAGAACAGAGTGATCTAGGAATACTGGTGCATAGTTCCCTGAAGGTGGAATCTCATGTGGATAGGGTGGTGAAGAAAGCTTTTGGTATGTTGGCCTTTATAAATCAGAGCATTGAGTATAGGAGTTGGGATGTTATGTTAAAATTGTACAAGGCATTGGTAAAGCCAAATTTGGAGTATTGTGTGCAGTTCTGGCACCGAATTGCAGGAAAGATGTCAACAAATTAGAGAGTATAGAGAAGATTTACTAGAATGTTACCTGGGTTTCAGCACCTAAGTTACAGGGAAAGGTTGAACAAGTTAGGTCTTTATTCTTTGGAGCGTAGAAGGTTGAGGGCAGACTTGATAGAGGTATTTTAAATTATGAGGGGGATAGATAGAGTTGAAGTGGATAGGCTTTTTCCATTGAGAGTAGGGGAGATTCAAACAAGAGGACAGGAGTTGAGAGTTAGGGGGCAAAAGTTTAAGGGTAACATGAGGGGGAATTTCTTTACTCAGAGAGTGGTAGCTGTGTGGAACGAGCTTTCAGTAGAAGTGGTAGAGGCAGGTTCGGTATTGTCAGTTAAAGTAAAATTGGATAGGTATATGGACAGGAAAGGAATGGAGGGTTATGGGCTGAGTGCAGGTCGGTGGGACTAGGTGAGAGTAAGTGTTCAGCATGGACAAGAAGGGCCGAGATGACCTGTTTCCGTTCTGTAATTGTTATGTGGTTATATATGTTATATGGTTAATACTGAAAGGACTGAAAGTAGATAAATCACCTGGACCATATGGTGTGCACTCCAGAGTTCTGAACGAAGTGGCTGAAGAGATTGTGGAGGCACTGGTAATGATATTTCAAGAATCAGTAGATTCTGGAATCAATCCGGATGGCCAGAAAATTGCAAATGTCACTCCACAACTTCAAGATGAGGGAGAGGCAGAAGAAAGGAAAATATAGTCTGATTAGACTACTTCCGTGGTTGGGAAGGTGCTGGAGATGATTATTAAAGATGAGGTCTCAGGGTACCTGGAGTCACATGATAAAATAGACCATAGTCAGCATTGTTTCCTCAAGGGAAAATCTTGCCGACAAATCTGTTGGAATTCTTTGATGAAACAACAAGCAGGATAGACAAAGGAGAATTAGTTGAAGCTGTGTACTTGCATTTTCAGAAAGTCTTTGACAAGGTACCACACATGAGGCTGCTTAAAAAGCTACAATCCCACGGTATTACAGGAAGGATTCAGGCATGGATAAAGCAGTGGCTGATTGGCAGGAGGCAAAGTGTTGGAATTAAAGGGGTCCTTTCCGGTTGGCTGCCTGTGACTAGTGGTGTTCCACAGAGCTCTGTGTTGGGACCAATTCTTCTTCTGTTATGTTAATGATTTGGATGATGGAATTGATGGCTCTTTTACAAAGTTTTCTGAGAATACAAAGATAGGTGGAGCGGCAGGAAGTTTTGAAGAGGTAGAGAGACTGCGGAAGTACTTAGATTAGAAGAATGGGCAAAGAAACGGCAGATGGAATACAGTGTGGGAAAGTGTATGGTCATGCACTTTGATAGAAGAAATGAAAAAGTTGACTATTTTTAAAATGGAGAAAAAATACCAAAAATGAGGTGCAAATGAGGTGCAGGATTCCCTGAAGGGTAACGTGCAGCTTGAGTCTGTGATGAGGAAGGCAAATGCAATGTTAGCATTCATTTCAAGAGGACTAGATTATAAAAGCAAAGATGTTATGTTGAAACTGCTGAGGGATGTGCTGAAACCAGAGAGGGTTCCAAGGAGGATCACAAAAATTATTCCAAGATTGAATGGCTTGTGATATGAAGAACATTTGATGGCTCTGGGCCTGTATTCACTAGAATTCAGAAGAATGATGGGTAACCTCATTTAAACTTATCGAATGGCATAACGGCTTGATAGAGTGGATGTGGAGAGGCTGTTTCCTGTTGTGGGACAGTCTAAGATCAGAGGGTACAGACTCAGAATAGAGGGGCATCCTTTGTAAATGGAGATGAGGAGGAACTTCTTCAGCGTGAGAGTGGTGAATCTCTGGAATTCTCTGGCACAGGCAGTTATGAAGGTCAAGTTTTATGTATATGAAACCCTTTTTTACCGGGTGACTCTAGAAACATGCCTCGTTAGCCCCACAATAACAGCCCCTGGACTCTGCAGTGAGAAAACCATCTTTCTCGAACTCTGTAAGTCTAGGGTCAGTATGACTTGGGTCCCACCAAACTGGGAGGTTGGGATCTTTTGATCACCCAAACCCCAATCTAAGTGAATACTGTGTAAATACTGCTCACACGCAATTTTCCATTGGCAAGAAATAACAGATCGTACATAGCATACGTTTATAAAGGAAGGGTAATTTCAGCTTTATCGAATAGATAGTAGGAAAAAGAAAAGAAAACATTAAGTAAAAGGGCCCATTACAGATAACCCAGTCCAATTGGAGCTCATCTTGTAGTTGTCTTTAACTCATGCCCTGGACTCACGGCCTGCATGAAAGCACACACTACATCACCAACGTCCCTTGACATCCATCTTGAACAAATGGACTCCCTATTGGCCCTTCCTCTTTGGAGTTTTTTATCTGCACAAACCACGTTGTGCAACAGGGACAACATCCTCAGCTAATTTTCCTCCTGTCCTTTCTCAGGTCCTGCCAAAAAGAGCAGGAACCCCACCAGAGTCTGTCACATTTCTCTCAGTGCACAGCCTTCTTTAGAACTTTCTCCCAATTCCACCATCCTGATTGGCTGACACAGCATTCCTAAGTTGAACTTCACAGCCCTTTGTGGGCCAAATGGCCTAATTCTGCTCCTATATCTTATGGTCTTATGGAATAGCAAGCATTGGAGCTGGAGAGGAATGGCTCAGCAAAATTTTAAACAATAATCCCCCCAATGAATGCTCATGCTGCCGCCAGTTCCTGTCTGTGTTTTCTGCGCTATAAATTTCTCAGCAACCGAACAAAACCTGCCCGGAACTGGGTAGCGCGGTGGTAAATCGTTCGCCTCAATATTCGCTCCGAGTTTCTCTCTTTGTCAGCATAGTCTGGGCTGCCAGACTCGAACTACACTACTTTTCATAACCTCTTTATTTTTTACTCTTCGTCGTCAGCTGCCCCCATCTCAAAAAGTTTTTGTTACAATTTTCCTGAGTGTCTGTGACTCCACTTACAGAGGGTTTTCACCATTTATCCCCACGACCACCCTAGCCTCACTCTATCAGAGATATTTTGTCTGTCCTGTCCATCATCCCTCCACTCTCTCTCCAACATAATACCAAGGTAACGCTGGAGGAACTCGACACATTGGACTGCACCTATGGAGAGGAATAACGAGTCCCGAAGAACGATCTCGACCCGGAGCATCGGCTGATCTTTCATCTGCATAAATGCTGCCTGACCTGCTGAGTTCCTCCACATTTTGTGTGTGTTGCTCTGAATTTCCAAATTCTGCTGAATGTTATTAACTCAATAGTTATTTCAACACACCGTGTGAAGAGGAATCTGGCAAGCTTTGTTGGGCCGAATGGCCTGTTCTTCTCAAAAGCTTTCTAATGTTCTTATGTATTTTCTTTCTGAGTTTTGCTGAAGCAACTTCAACCTGAAATATCAACACTGCTCCTCTTTCCACGGACGCTGCCCGACATTCAGAGAGTTTCCAGAGTTTTCTCTTCTTGTCTGGACGTCCAGTATAAGCAGTTTATTTTAAATTCGCTGTTGAGCTCACTGTCACTTTTCTTCCAGTAATGTGGAATTGAAGGCGTTCCCCTTCACTCTCCGATGGGCTTTACTGTGTCCACCCTCAGTGATTCGTCTTTCCTTTCTTGTCTTTGACCAAAGCCGTGTGTCTTTACCCAATAACATCTCTCTCCTGCAAACTGAGCTCCAACTGATCCCATGTGAATTCCAACTGAATATCCACCATTTACATTTCAGAACCACCCTGGATCACGGGTGGGTTCCGACTACCCAGCGACCTATGGACTCACTTTCAAGGACTCCACAACTCATGGCCTCAGCGTTGTGTTTGTTTGTTGATTTAGCTATTTATTTGTTTGTGTTTACATATTTTTAGTTATTTGCAATTTTTCTTCTTCTGCAATCGGTTGTTTGTTTGTCTTTGTGTGCAGTTTATCATTGATTCTATTCCAATGTCTAAGGAAGCGAATCTCAGGGTAGCAGCTGGTAACATACACGTCCTTTGATAATAAATTTACGTTGAAATTTCTCCTTGCAATACTTTTGTCCCATGTTGAGAGTAGGATCATTGGGGACCCGAGTCATCCCAACCACAATCTATTCCAGCTGCTACCATCCAGGAAGCGGTACCGCAGCAAAAAAGCCAGAACCAACAGGCTCGGGGACAGCTTCTTCCACCAGGCCATCAGACTGATGAACTCACGCTGACTTGAGTGTACTCTATATTACATTGACTGTTCTATTTATTACAAATTACTATGATTGCACATTGCACGTTTAGATGGAATCGTAACGTAAAGATTTTTACTCCTCATGTATGTGAAGGATGTAAGAAATGAATTCAATTCAATTCAACATACATACCCCTGACCTCTCTCTACAACAACCTGCTTCAGCGCTGTCGTGATCCACAATTCCACTTTATCCTCTGTAACATTCGGTGCTGACACAGACAACGTGTCCCCTCCTTTCCAAAGCGAACGACTGTAAACCTCAACAAAGCCGCTCCTGGGTTTCCTTTGCCTCTTCACTTTCCACACTGACAAGTCCCAACTCCCCCCAAACCCCCTCCCTCCGCCGCATTCTCACCATCTATAGTCTGGATTCGAGACTGATCTTCCCCTCTCCTTTCCAGAGCGATCGGTCCTCAGCTTCTGACCTCACCCACATCTTTTCCCATCATTTTAATTTAATAATTCCAGCCCAATAAGCCGCTGAACTCCTCATCTGCAGCCAGTGCCTCCGTGTCCATTTCTTTCTCAGAGAGCGGACTGTTGGAACTCTAGAACGGCCTTTGTCCCATCCAACCCGCCCTCGCCTCCTCTGGGCTTAATATTGACTTCTGGCGATGGGTCTTTGACCAGAAACGTCGTCTGTTTCTCTTTCCACTGATGCTGCCTAACCTGCCAAGCGTTTCCAACATTTTGTTTTTAAAACTCAATCTTACCCTGAGTTTTAAAAACCTGAGCGTGACGGGGTGGAGATACGTCTCTACCGGAGGGGGTGTAAGGCGCTCCTTACCCCCGCTCGCCTGCAGGTCACCCCCGGGCAAAGTGTAGCACCTGCTTCACCCCGGATCAGGGACATGTGGAGCTATGGGAGCAGGTGGTGGGTGGTCGTACGAACAGACGGTGCATATCACAAGCCCTGGTTATGCGACCACTGACGCCAGGCAGACAATCTCTGAAGAGTACTGATAATGGCTGGGGTCACCCTCTTGTAAAGACACTGCCCAGAAGGTGGCAATGGCAAACCCCTTCTGTTGAAAAAAATTGCCAAAGAACAATCATGGTCAGGGAGAGATCGTGATCGCCCACGCCATACAGCACGGCACATAACGAACGAACGATCTTACCTTGGGAAGTTGTTCCATCAGATCGAACTGTTAACACCAAGCTTCCCTTCTCCGTCCCCGTAGAGTCGCTGATGGATAATTCATAAATCCCACTGTCGTTGATCTGCAGGTCTCTCAGTAACAGTGAAGCGTTCTCCGGGAAAAGCAGCGCCCGGTGTTTATACGGTTCGGAGACAGTGATGTGCGATCTACCGTCATTGAGGTGGTATTCTTGCCCCGAGAAGCAGGTATATTCCACACATACACTAGCGTTCCCGCCTCTGGTCCATGTGATCCGCAGATACCCGTGTGGGTCCGGGACTGTGTAAGAGACCGGCAGGAGCACGGACTGGCCGGCGGTTCCATTCACTCTGTCCTGATGCACCCTCAGTGTTAGAGCGGCTGAAGGTGGAGATGGGAATTGTTGTAATATTAAGTGGCGACATTTAAACAATAAACACGAGCATTGTTTGGGCTGCAGAGTTTAACCAACTCGAGTGTAAATAACTCTGTCCATGTTTCACACATCTCACCACCGCGCTGTAATGTTCTCGGACCCGCTGGGTTTAATGTGGGATCTTTCTGTTCTCCAGGCCTTGTGTCTGAGCTGTTCCCCAACAACAGTCCCAGTCCATGGTATTCACTATTAACAACTCACCAGTCCCAGTCCATGGTATTCACTATTAATAACTCACCAGTCCCAGTCCATGGTATTCTCTATTAACAACTCACCAGTCCCAGTCCATGGTATTCTCTATTAACAACTCACCAGTCCCAGTCCATGGTATTCACTATTAACAACTCACCAGTCCCAGTCCATGGTATTCACTATTAACAACTCACCAGTCCCAGTCCATGGTATTCACTATTAACAACTCACCAGTCCCAGTCCATGGTATTCACTATTAACAACTCACCAGTCCCAGTCCATGGTATTCACTATTAACAACTCACCAGTCCCAGTCCATGGTATTCTCTATTAACAACTCACCAGTCCCAGTACATGGTATTCACTATTAACAACTCACCAGTCCCAGTCCATGGTATTCACTATTAACAACTCACCAGTCCCAGTCCATGGTATTCACTATTAACAACTCACCAGTCCCAGTCCATGGTATTCACTATTAACAACTCACCAGTCCCAGTCCATGGTATTCACTATTAACAACTCACCAGCCCCAGTCCATGGTATTCACTATTAACAACTCACCAGTCCCAGTCCATGGTATTCACTATTAACAACTCACCAGTCCCAGTCCATGGTATTCACTATTAACAACTCACCAGCCCCAGTCCATGGTATTCACTATTAACAACTCACCAGTCCCAGTCCATGGTATTCTCTATTAACAACTCACCAGTCCCAGTCCATGGTATTCACTATTAACAACTCACCAGTCCCAGTCCATGGTATTCACTATTAACAACTCACCAGTCCCAGTCCATGGTATTCACTATTAACAACTCACCAGTCCCAGTCCATGGTATTCTCTATTAACAACTCACCAGTCCCAGTCCATGGTATTCACTATTAACAACTCACCAGTCCCCTGGTAGGACCAACCTGCACGGTAATTCTGACCCTTCCCGTCACCGTTATACACTGACTGGTGGACAGCGCCGGGGTTGGGAGGTTGTGGAACAGGTGCGGGTCCATCCCGGGGAGAACCGGCTGCATTCCTGCCCCGGGATTACCCGGACAGTTCTGATTCAGCCAACAGCGATTCCGATTCGAATCAAACAGCGCAGGAGGCCGATCAGCCCATGGAGCCTATTTGGAAAACTTTCCTGTGGTTATGTTATTGACACAAACCCAATTTCCAAACAGAACCCAAGTGCTGAACACGTGGGAGTTACGAATCTGGTTCACTGAACGGACGGATTATCCCAGATAATTTCACTGACACGCCTACTGCCACGGTCCAGTCGGTTGACTCCTCATTTCAGTTAATTTCCTTTTCCCCATGTTCCACTGGGCTCTTTGATCAGGGCACCTGATCCTCATTCCAACCAGCAGCATAAAAACTCCGGCTTACATCTACTCGCTGCTGGTGTGTCACCTCAGCAGTGCGGCTACGCTCATTCCGAGCCGCCAAGAATAGGGGACCGGCTTATGGTGGAATAAACATCAGCCTGAGGACTTTAACTAACCTACAAGAGGAGAGGCTGTACTTGATTTGGTAATGGGAAATGGACCTGGTCAGGTCTCTCAGTGGGAGAGAATTTTGGAGGTAGTGATCATAATTCTATCTCCTTTACAATAACATTGGAGAGAGATAGGAACAGACAAGTTAGAAAAGTGTTTCATTGGAGTAAGGGCTTTATTAGGTGATCAGGCAGGAAATTGGAAGCTTAAATTGGAAACAGATATTCTGAAGGGAAAGATACAGAAGAAATGTGGCAAATATTCAGGGGATGGTTGTGTGCAGTTCTACTTAGCTACGTTCCAATGAGACAGGGATGGTATAGTAGGGTACAGGAACCGTGGGTTACAAAGGCTGTAATAAATCTAGTCAAGAAGAAAAGCTTACAAAAGGTTCAGAGAGCTAGATAATGTTAGAGATCTAGAAGGTTATAATGCTAATAGGAAGGAGCTTAAGAAGGAAATTAGGAGAGCCAGAAGGGGCCATGAGAAGGCTGTGGTGGGCAGGATTAAGGAAAACCCCAAGGCATTCTACAAGTATGTGAAGTGCAAGAGGATTAGATGTAAAAGAATTGGACCTATCAAGTGTGACAGTGGGAAAGTGTGTATGGAGCTGGAGGAAATAATGGAGGTACTTAATGAATACTTTATTGCAGTATTCGCTATGGAAAAGGATCTTGGTGATTGTAGTGATGACATGCAGCAGACTGAAAAGCTTGAGCATGTAAATATTAAGAAAGAGGATGTGCTGGAGCCTTTGGAAAGCATCAAGTTGGCTAAATCACTGGGACCGGATGAGAGGATGAGCCTCCCCAGGCTACTGTGGGAGGTGAGGGAAGAGATTGCTGAGCCTCTGGTGATGATCTTTGCATCATCAATGGGGACAAGAGAGATTCTGGAGGATTAGAGGGTTGCAGATGTTGTTCCTTTATTCAAGAAAGGGAGCAGAGATACCCAGGAAATTATAGACCAGTGAGTCTTACTTCAGTGGTTGGTAAGTTGATGGAGAAGACCCTGAGAGGCAGTATTTATGAACATTTGGAGAGGTGTAATATGATTAGGAATAGTCAGCATGGCTTTGTCAAGGGCAGGTTGTCCCTTACAAACCTGATTGAATTTTTTGAGGATGTGACTAAGCACATTGATGAGGGAAGAGCAGTCAATGTAGTGTATATGGATTTCAGCAAGGCATTTGGTAAGGTATCTCATGCAAGGCTTATTGAGAAATGAGGCATGGGATCTGAGGGGACATTGCTTTGTGGATCAAGAACTGGCTTGCCCACAGAAGGCAGAGTGGTTGTAGATGGGTCATATTCTGCATGGAGGTCGGTGACCAGTGTTTTACCTCAGGGATCTGTTCTGGGACCCTTACTCTTCGTGATTTTTTTTGTATGAATGACCTGGATGAGGATGTGAAGGGATAGGTTAGTAGGTTTGCTGATGACACAAAGGTCGGAGGTGTTGTGGATAGTGTGGAGGGCTGTCAGAGGTTACAGCGGGTCATTGATAGGGTGCAAAACTGGGCTGAGAAGTGGCAGATGGAGTTCAACCCAAATAAGTGTGAAGTGGTTCATTTTGGTAGATCAAATATGGATGGCAGAAAATAGTATTTATGGTAAGATTCTTGGCAGTGTGGAGGATCAAAGGGATCTTGGGGCCCGAGTCCATAGGACGCTCAAAGCAGCTGCGCAGGTTGACTGTGGTTAAGAAAGTGTATGGTGTTTTGGCCTTCATCAATTGTGGAATTGAATTTAGGAGCAGAAAGGTAATGTTGCAGCTATATAGGACCCTGGTCAGATCCCACTTGGAGTACTGTGCTCAGTTCTGATCGCCTCACTACAGGAAGGATGTGGAAGCCATAGAAAGGGTGCAGAGGAGATTTACAAGGATGTTGCCTGGATTGGGGAGCATGCCTTATGAGAATAGGTTGAGTGAACTCGGCCTTTTCTCCTTGGAGTGACAGAGGATGAGAGGTGACCTGATAGAGGTATATAAGATGAGAGGTATTGATCGTGTGGATAGTCAGAGGCTTTTTGCCAGGGCTGAAATGGTTGCCACAAGAGGACACAGGTTTAAGGTGCTGGGGAGTAGGTACAGAGGAGATGTCAGGGGTAAGTTTTTTACTCAAAGGGTGGTGAGTGCGTGGAATGGGCTGCTGACAACGGTGGTCATGGTGGATACAATAGGGTCTATTAAGAGACTTTTGGATAGGTACATGGAGCTTAGAAAAATAGAGGGCTATGGGTAAGCCTAGTAATTTCTCAGGAAGGAACATGCTGGGCACAACTTTGTGGGCCGAAGGGCCTGTATTGTACTCTTTGTTGCACAGACATGGGCAGGAATACAAGGAGTTGTAGTTATAGATTGAGGTGTTAGACTTGTTGTTTTGTTTTGTGTTCCACCAGGCAGGTATGCAGATTTCTGTTCAAAGTGGGCTCAGTTCAGTCCCATGAGAATAATGTGAATATTTACCAGGGTATTTGTAATATGATGTTTTTATTGGTCCCTGCAAATGAGGGTAATGTTCAGGGACTGGAATGATTAAACTCCAACAATCACACCCACCTTCCTTTGTGTAAAGTGTGGTTCCAGTCAGTGGGTTCAATTCACTTTGTCTCAACTGTAAATGAAAATCTTCCTCCTGACCACACTGCAGCCTCCCAGACTCGATATTCGACATCAGACAGCCTGTTGTCTCTAATTCTCTCAGAACCGTCAGTTCTGCTGCAGCTCATCCATTTGTAACATTGACTCAGTTTTTCTCTCTCCATTAACGGGCCTGCTGGGCATTTCCTACAGCTCTACATTTCACAACTTTTACATCCCTTTGTGTGTGCTCCTCTCCCTCACTGTAGAGTTTTATGTTCCTTTGTTCCCGTTCCACCTCCCTAATAACTTCATTCATTACAAACCCAGTGACCTCATCTACAACGTACCTCACGAGAACTCTGACCCTTTGTTTTACCGACCCCTCCATCCTCCGTGTAATTCAAAACCAACTTGTTTTCAATCTTTCCCAGTTCTGACATCCTCAACCTGAAACATTAATTCTGTTTCTGTTTCCACAGATGCTGCCTGAACATCTGAGTGTTTCTAGCATTTTCTGGAGCATGGTAGCGTATTGGTTAGCACAACGCTTTATGGTACCAGCAACCCAGGTTCAATTCCCACCACTGTCTGTAAGGAGTCCGTACACACTCCTTGTGACTGTGTGGGTTTCCTCGGATGCTCCACTGTCCTCCCACAGTCCAAAGGTGGGAGGTTAATTGGACATTGTAAATTATCCCATAATTAGGCTGATCCCATAGAAGAATTATCACCAACAGCAAAACAGAAGTGGTTTATTTAATCAGCAATGGTCATAAAGAGGCATCAGGCAATATGTTTAAAATACAAATATACACATGTACATACAGTATAGGATTAAAATATCCCAAAATCACCCTCCAATACAACATTCAAACTCATAGAGTTTTATTGCAGTTTCACTGCTCACTGTACAGAAATGGGAGGGATTTTGTGAGGAAATGCTGTACCTGGTATTGGTACTGGGGAAAATCACAATCTTTATGGGATTTCTGATGACAGCATTAGTGTAACAGCCAGAGCAGTTTTAATACTTGTACAAAATGGAAAGGATTTCTGGGCTTGGATTCACTGGTTTAGTCTGATACAACAACACAAAGGAGGAGTGGAGTCTACACACTGTCCTCAGTTTGACTGACAGCAGACAATCTGGGCAGGAAAATGACAAATTTGATGTAGATCCCTCAACGATTGGGATCAGTGGAGATGGGCAACAAGGTCAGCATGGATTTGGTGGGCCGAAGGGCCTGTTTCTGTGCTGTGTGACTCTGTGACCCTTCTCAGGATGGCCCAGGAGTAATAGTTGGATGTTTGTAGATTGATGAAGAAAATGCTCATCACTGATGTGTCACTCTGAGTTGGATGATGTCGGCCTCATTATTATACTCAGGGTTAATGATCCGTGTATGAATGGGGATTATTGTCCTGAAACTGTAGCCGGGTGATCTCATTGCACAGATTCCAGTAAACAGGTGAACAGAGGAACTCCAGTTCCAACTGACTCCTGCGAGGGTACAAAGGGTAACTCCTGTAACACCGACGTGATGGAAGAGCAATGCCATGGCCGAGAGTGAAAATGGTGACATCGGGATGTTCAGTTTGATCTCTCTCAGCTGCCAGCACTTCACCTCTCTGCTACGACAGGGGAAGTCAGCCTCGATGGCACAAACAAATACAAGCAATAGGAAGTGCTGCTGCTTCACAAACAGATTGGAAATGATGGGAAAGGAGAGGAACTCAGAGAGACCTTGTCATTCTGGTGGGGAACATTAACCACAAGAGGTGCTTGTTGTACAAGGGGGCCTTGGTGACCCTCCAGGGCTCCAGCCAGGCAGCAGCAAGGAGTAAAGTGTGAGATGTGGTAGAGATCAGCGATGAATGATCCCGAGGCGAGGAATCTGAGAGGCAGTGATCTTGTCACAAAACAACAAATTTCATCTCATAACACAGTGACAATAAACCTGATTGTGGTTGTCTTCATCAGGCAAAGCAGTTCAGCTGTGTGTGGGAGCCTGCATTTGATGCCCCAGATTGCAGTCAGGACTGTCTTCTGAAACACATATTATGTAGTTATTGCACCTTCCAGAGATCTAAATCAGCGACAAACCCATAAGGTCTTGTGGGCCGAGCCCCTCTGGGCTCCTCTTTCATGGTTCCTTAAAATGATTCCGGTGCCAATGAGAATTTTGCCGGATGATCAAGGATTGAATTTCTCACCGGAAGCTGAGAGCTGAAATGAGTGCAGTGTTGTTCTCACTCAGGGTGAGACAAGTTACAGCTGCAGAGCACCATGTTCCCGCTGTCGGAGGGAAGGATTTTCCAGGCTCCAGTCTACAGCAGGGACACAGAACCTGCCCTCACAGTCACCTCTGGAACTGAAGGCTGCCGTGTCCCTTCTAACTGTCCGGATGATTTTCAGGTTCAGGTTCAGCTTCATGACCTGGGCTGAGAGTTTGTAATTCCTGCTCTTCTCCATGATCCTAAAATGGACAGAAAGTGGTGTTATAAATACTGCAGGAAGATTCCAGTGAGTTTATACATGTGTGAATTGAGAGAGGGAGAAATAACAGTGAATTTACAAACTATTTAAACACAAGAAAACTGCAGGAATTTATATGAACAAAATACCTGTTTTTTATCAGCACAGTTGTTCTCATTAGTTCCTTCGTTTCTGCCTGTAATTAATGAAATAATCCTTTATAAGTTCTAATGAATGATATACATTGTTGAATATTATTTGTTGCTATTTTAACCGACTATTTATTCACAACTGAGTCACAGATTTGTACAGCACAGAAACAGGCCCTTTGGCCCATCTCATCATGCTGTGCATTTTGCCCATTGACACCAATCCCATTTGTCCATGAGGTCCATACCCTTCTGAACCATGTCTATTTAAATGCCTTTCTAAATCCTTCTTGTAATATTAAACATAACGTGTCCTCCTCTGACAGTGTGTTCCAGATGTCAATCACTGTTTTAAAAACTAATCCCACACATCTCCTTTAGAACTCCTTCCTCTCAGCTTAAACCCAAAAGTTGTTTTTGATACCCCTGCCATACCACGGGAAATGATTTTCACTCTCTATCTCATCTATGCCTGTCACAACCTTGTATACTTATAAAGGTCACTCCTCAGCTGCCTTCACTCCAGGGAAACCAAGCCCAGCTGATGCAATCTCTCCCCAGAACCAAACTCCTCCAATCCAGCAACATCCTGGCGAATCTCCTCTGCACTCTCTCCAGTGCAACCACATCCTTCCTGTAGTGTTGTGACCAGAACTACACACAGTACTCCCTGTGTGGCCTATCCTGTGTTTTGTAAAGTTGCAATGTAGAATCATAGAGAATACAGCATGGGTACAGGCCCTTCAGCCCAACCAGTCCATGCTGACTACATTGTTCTCCCAGCTCGTAACAATTTACTGTATTTGTCCCATATCCCTCCAAGCACTGTCCCCGAATGTACCGATCCAAGTATTTCCTACATGAAAAGATTGTACTTCCCACAACCACTTCCTCTGGCAGTTCATTCCATCTACTCACCAACCTCTGTGTGAAAAAGTTGCTCCTCAGATCCCTGTTAAATCTTTCCCCTCTCACCCTAAATCTCTGCCCCCTAGTTTTGGGCTCCCCTCCCTGGGGAAGGCTGATTCCATCCACCTTATCTATGTTTCTCATTATTTTAAACATTTCTACAAGGCCTCATTCCCCCATGTTCCAATCCATAAAAACTTAGCCTGGCCAACCTCTCCCTATAACTCTCGTCTTGGCAATATCCTCGTAAATCTTTTCTGCACTCGTTTTAGTTTCATTACATCTTTCCTGTAACAGGCTGAACAAAACTGTACACAGTACTCCAAGTGTGGCCTTACCAATGACTGATACAACTGCAGCATAATGTCCCAACTCCTCTACTCAAAATGTCCTAACTGAAGATGGTCAGCGTGCTAAATGCCCTTTTCACCACCCTGTCTACCTGTGACACCACTTTCAATGAACGATGTACTTGTACTCTGAGGTGTCTCTGTTCCATTACACTCCATGGTACCCGACCATTCAGAGTACCAGTCCCACACTGGTTTGATTTTCCAAAATACATCCAATACCTTGTACTTATCTGTATTGAGATCTATTTGCCTCTTCTCGGCCCACTCTGTAAGTGATCAGAATCACTGTGCAATCTACGAAAATCTTCTTCACCATCATCAACATCTCCTCATTTTGTGTCAACTGTATATTTGCTGACCAAGCCTTGTGTATTCACATCCAAATCATTCTATAAATAACAAATAACAAGGGTCCCAACACTGACCCATAGAGCACACCACTAATCACTGGTCTCCATTCCCAGAAACAACCTTTGAAAACCCTCTGGTTCCTACCTAAAAAATCATTTTGAATTCACCGAGATCACTCTCCCTGGATTCCATGGGACCTAAAGTTCCAGTTGGGACCTTGAATGCTTTGCAAAGGTCAAAGTTGACAACATCCACTGCCCGACTCTCATCTACATTTTTAGTTACTTCTTCAAGTAATTCCCTGGCTTCTCCTTGTAACTCTTCTTAAACAACGGAATGACAGTAGCCACTTTGCAGTCTCTGGGAATTTCACCTGTAAAAATGAAGCAAATTTCTCTTCAACGGCCTCTACAATCTCTTCTCTAGCTCCCATACAGTCTGATGATATACCCAGTCAAGCCCTGAGAATTTATCCACATAAAAATGCACATTCTCCAATTCAATCCCCTGTTTGATCCTGCCTAATTCCCACAAAATCAGCCCAGCTGAGTTTTGGACCCTAACTTGGGGACCTATGCTTGCTTTTCCATCACCATCTTAAAACTACAAGGACTGTGGTCACCAGAGCCAAAGTGCCCCCTGACTGCCCCCTCAGTTACTTGCCCTGCCTCATTCTCCAAGAGGAGGTCCGGTACTGCACCCTCTGTCTAGGTCTCTCTACTCAGGAAACTTTTCAAAGATGAGAGATTGCTCAATGTCATTTCGTATTCACAAGTGTAAGGAGAACAAAATGATTGTTACTCTGGATCCAATGCAGCACCAAAAAATACAGAAGATGAAGAACACATTATTAATGATAAAAATCACAAAATAGACATAAATACACAGATGGCTTATATGGATAGATTGATTGTATGTCCATAAAGTGACACGGGGCTGTACATAATGCCAGTGATGGGAAATAATAATGTTTTGGTGGAGTTAGCTGGTGGAGGTGTTGGTCAGCTTGGGGAAAGTAACTGTTTTTGAGTCTGGTGGTCCTGGCGTGGATGCTACGTAAACACGAGAGAGTCTGCAGATGCTGAAAGTCCAAAACAACAAGAATGCTGGAGGAACTCAGTGGGTCAGGCAGCATCTTTGGAAATGAATAAACAGTCGATGTTTTGGGCTGAGAACCTCCTTCAGGCCTGAGAAAGAAGGGGGAAGATGCCAGAATAAAAAGGTGGGGGGAGGGGCAAGCTGGAAGTTGATAGGTGAAGCCAGGTGGGTAGGAAAGGTAAAGGGCTGGAGAAGAAGTAATCTGATAGGAGAGGAGAATGGACCGCAGGAGAAAGGGAAGGAGGAGGGGACCAGGGTGGAAGTGATAGGCAGGTGAGAAGACGTGTCTATCACCTGTCTATCACTTCTCCCTGGGTTCCCTCCCTTTTCTCCTCTGGTCTTCTTTCCTTTACTAAAAGATTCCTCTTCTCTCATCCTTTATCGTTCCCACTGACCCAGCTTCCCACTTTGTTATTCTGGCATCTTCCCCCTTTTGTCTCAACTCAGAAGAAGGCTCTCAGCCCGAAACGTCGACTGTTCATTCATTTCCATAGTTGCTGCCTGACCTGCTGAGTTCCTCTAGCATTTTGTGTGTTTTGCTGTGAATGCTAAGCTGCCTCTTCTCTGATGGGAGTTGGACAAACAGTCCATGAACAAGGTGTGTGAGATCCTTCATGAAGTTACTGATCCTTTTCCCGCACCGTACTCTACAAACAATATGTCATTGATGACAGGTAGGCTGGTGCCAGTGATGGGTTGGTCAGTTTTAACTCTCCATTGTGGAGCTTCCTGTTCACCGCAGTGCAGTTTCCGTACCAAGCAGTGATGCAGCTTGTTAGGCTGCCCTCTACTGTGCATCTGTGGAATGACGTGAGTATGGATGTGCAAAGTCCAGCTCTCTCAGACTCCTCAGAAAAATGAGGCAGTGGTGAGCTTTCCTGCCGTGTAGGATGTGTTCTGGAACAGTGAGAGGGTGTGTGTGATGTGCACTCCCAGGAGTTTGAAATGATGCTCTACACATACGGCTTCACAGAATGAAACTCCTAGGATGTCATCTCTAATCACTGATGCTATGTCCTCCCTGATCAAAAGGCAACATCCCCCCTGTACCTCTGTCCATAAGACCATAAAACATCAGAGGAGAATTAGGCTATTTGGCCCATCGAGTCTACTCCGCCATTCAATCATGGCTGATTCTTTTTTCTTCTCCTCCTCAACCCCAGTTCTTGGCCTTCTCCTCGTAACCTTTGATGCCACGTCCAATCAAGAACTTACGAATCTCTGCCTTAAATACACCCAATGACCTGGCCCCACCGCTGCATGTGGCAACAGATTCCACTAATTCACCACCCTTTGGCTAAATAAATTTTCCCGCATCTCTGTTTTGAAAGGGCGCCCCTCTATCCTGAGGCTGTGTCCTCATCCTACACTCTCCCACCTTGGGAAACATCCTTTCCACAAATACTCTGTCTAGGCCTTCCAATATTTGAAAGGTTTCAATGAGATCCCCCTCATCCTTCTGAATTCCAGTGGTTACAGACCTGGAGCCATCAAACATTCCTGTGTGATAATCCTTCATTCTTGGAATCATCCTTCTGAACCTCCTCTGGACCCTCTCCCGTGCCAGCACATCTTTTCTAAGATGAGGGGTCCAAAACTTTTCATAATACTCAAGGTGAGGCCTCACCAGTGCCTTATAAAACCTCAGCATCACGTCCTTCCTCTTGTGTTCTAGACCTCTTGAATTGAATGCTAACCTGGCATTTGCCTTCCTCACCACTGACTCGAACTGCAAGTTAACCTTTTTGGGTGTTCTGCACAAGCACTCCCAAGTCCCTTTGCATCTCAGATTTTGTGATTTCTGTCCATTTAGAGAATAGTCCACACATTTATTTCTACTAACAAAGTGCATTACCATGCATTGTATTTCATTTGCTAGCTTCTTTCCCATTCTCCTAATTTGTTTAAGCCCTTCTGTTTCCTCAAAACTACTTGCCTCTCCACCAATCTTCATATCATCTGAAAACTTGGCAACACAGCTATCTATTCCATCATCTAAATAATTTATATACAGCATCAAAAGAACACCGACACCTGCGGAACACCACTAGTCACTGGCAGCCAACCAGAAAAGGATTTTTCATTCTCAGTCACTGCTTCCTACCAATCAGCCAATGCTCTAACCATGTTAGTATCTTTCCTGTAATACCATGGGCTCTTAACTTGGTGAGCAGCCTCATGTGTGGCACCTTGTCAAAGGCCTTTTGAAAGTCCAAAGATACAACTTCCACAGCATTCACTTTATCAATCCTACTTGTAAGTTCCTCAAAGAATTCCAACAGGCTCGTCAGGCAGGATTTTCCCTGAAGGAAATCATGCTGACTTTGTCCTATCTTGTCCTGTGTCACCAAGTACTCCATCACCTCATCCTTAACAATTGACTCTGCATCTTCCCAACCACTGAGGTCAGGCTAAATGGTCTATAATTTCCTTTCTGCTGCCTTTTTCCTTTCTTAAAGAGTGGAGTGACATTTGCAATTCTCCAGTCCTCTGGCACCATGCCAGAGTCCAAAGAATTTTGAAAGATCATTTTTAATGCCATCACAATCTCTAATGTTACCTCTTTCAGAACCCTAGGGTTCAGTTCATCTGGTCCGGGTGACTTATGCACCTTTAGGTCTCTCAGCTTTTTGAGCAGCTTCTCTCTTGTAATAGTAACTGCACCCACTTCTCTTCCTTCACACACTACAATATCAGGCATACTGCTAGTGTCTTCCACAGTGAAGACTGATGGTCTATGAACTATGGTCCAACTTCTACCCTGTCCTTAAATTAATTTGGTCCATTTCTGACACATCTCTCTCTCTCTCCTTTCTTGATCTCTTTGTCTCCATGTCTGGGAATAAGCTGTCTATTGATATCCTTCGTAAACCTACCAAATCCCACAGCTATCTTAAGTGTACCTTCTCCCAAGTTGTCTCCTGTAAAAATGCCATTCTCTTCTATCAGTTCCTTTCTGTCTGTCACATCTATTTCCATGGTGAGGCTTTATTTTCTGGAAAATCAGTTATTTCCTACTTCTTCAAGGAATAGGGTTTCCCTTCACCCACAATTGAAGCTTCCCTCACTCGCATCTCCTCCATTTCGCAGGCATTTGCCCTCTGTACATCATTCCGGTGCCTTAACACTGACCGAGTTCCTCTTGTCTTCACCTCCCACCCACGGGACTCTGTATCCTTAACACTGACCGAGTTCCTCTTGTCTTCACCTCCCACCCACGGGACTCTGTATCCTTAACACTGACCGAGTTCCTCTTGTCTTCACCTCCCACCCACGGGACTCTGTATCCTTAACACTGACCGAGTTCCTCTTGTCTTCACCTACCACCCACGGGACTCTGCATCCAGCACATCATTCTCTGCACCATCCACCATCCCGGTGACCAACCATTCAATTCCAGTCTCCCTTCTGACTTGTCAGTCCATGGTCTCCTCTGCTGCCATGATGAGGCAACTCCCAGGTTGGAGGAGCAACACCTCATATTCCATCTGGTGGCCTCCAACTTGATGACATGAATATTGATTTCTCCAACTTCCAGTAATTTTTCTCCCTCCCCTTCCTCCCTTTTCTATTTGCCACTGTGTTTCCCTCTCCTCACCTCCCTATTACCCCTCTCCTTTCCCTTTCTTCCACATTCCACTCTCTTCTCCTATCATATTCCTTCTCCAGCCCTTTGCCTTTTCTACCTAGAACCTCCCAGCATCTTCCTTCATCCCCTTCCTGCACCCAACTGGCTTCACATATCACCATCGAGCTTGCTCTCCTTCCCCTTCCTCTCTTCCTTTTTCTGGCTTCTTCCCCCTTCTTTCCAGTCCTGATTAAAGGTCCCAGACTGAGACATTGACTGTTTATTAATTTCCATAGTTGCTGCCTGACCTGCAGAGTTCCTCCAGTATTTTGTGTGTCTTGCTATGAACTTGTAATCTTCAGTCTCTCTGTTGAACATTTCTACCCTGTACTGCAGATGTCCAAGTCCTATTTCAACTCTGCAAAATGGATGACCTTGGACTTGTCAGAATTAAGTTCTATTTGCTAATGCTCTACCCAACTTTCCCTCTGATCCATACCCTACTGCAGACTTGGACAATTTTCCTCACCACCAATTCTCATTCATCTGTAAACTTACTAATCACAACTAATCATTAATATGTATCACAAAGTGCAGTAGCCCTGCAACCATTCACTACTGTACACAATTAGGTGCAGACTTCAAATCAGAAAAGAAACATTCTTCCAACACGACCTCTGCCTTCTGTCACCAAGCTGATTTTGGATCCCTTTAGCTGCATCACCTTGGATCCCAGGTGTGTTAGGCTTCTGGGTCAGCCTCTCATGTGGGACCATGTCAAATGACTTACTAAAGTCCACATGGAGAACATCTTTCACATTGCCTCCAGCAATCTTCTTCATCATCTCCTCAGATTAGAGAAATACGGTTTTACTGATTCTGTCCTTACTGACAATCCATAATCAGATCCTGATCTCTCCAATTATACACAACTCCCATGACTTGAATTCTCTCCAATAATTTCCATGCAGGCACAGATGGAAATCACTCCAAATCAAATCAAAAGTTCTGAACTTCCACAATCCAACAGGAGTCCCAAACCCCATCAACTCACCTACACAGAGATCCCAGCACCTCTGTGCAGAACCTCCAACAGAATCCAGCAAAATCTGAGCCAGAACTGTTCCCGACTGACAGCAGCCAGCTAGGACAGATTTGATAATGTGCTGGAGAATTCCCCTCAACTGCTCCCTTTAGAAGCTAAAGTGATGTTGAGACCAGAGGAAAGTTTTCACAGTGATTGAGTTCTTTAGAAAAAGCTTTGATTTTGATACTTACTGCAAACTGGAAAGAATCTAGATAACGCTATCACAAATGTGACCCCTGATAGAGTCAATATGATCCAGATTGGAATGTTGGTCTTGCAGCTTTGATCTGAAATGGACAGAAGTGAACCCACTGAGTAAATTCACACTGATTCTCCACACCCACTCCCAGTTTAAATGTACATTTAACACAGTCATATGTCCAATGGCATTTATGATACAAAGCAACAAGTTAATCATAGTTCAAAGTAAATTTATTATCAAAATATGTACGGTATATGTTACCATTTACTAACTTAAGGTCCACTTGCGTGCAGGAATTCAAAGTGGAACAGAAATGCAACAGAAACAATGAATAACTACACACAAACAAAGACAGACAAACAATCAAATTGAAAAGGCTGCTGAAGGGTCTCGGCCAGAAACGTCGACTGTACTCTTTTCCATAGATGCTGCCTGGCCTGTTGAGTTCCTCCAGCATTTTGTGTGTGTTGCTTGGATTCCCAGCATCTGCAGATTTTCTCTTGTTCATTTAAATGTATTTAATTTATTAAATGGAAACACAGAACTAATTACTGGAAAGAGGTAAACATGTGAAACCTGTAAAATTCCCCACACACCAAGATCCAAGGTTATGTCGTCTACAACAGCTACACAGTCAGCACTAATTACACTGCAAAAGGCAAATGCTAACACTACCTTCTCTCTCCTTCTCCAACACTGACAGTCCTTCCCTCTCTCCTCATTCTCCATCAGTCAGATAACTCTTTCCCCTTCTCCACCGTCTCAATCTGCCCATCACACACACACCACCCTGACTGGATTCCCTCTCCCACTCCTCACCATCTGCCCCTCTCCATCATTCCATTTATTCCAGGTTCCACTTTTCCTTCCCATCAGAATCAATCAGCTTCATCCCTTTGTCATTTCCACCCATCACCTGCCAGAGTTTGATCTGCACCTTCTGTCTCCACCCTCTTATACCGGCCATATTCTCTCAATCTGTCAGACCAGATCCACATCTGCTTGTCCTCAGATGGTGAGGGTGAGTCTCCCTCGGGAACCTCTGCTGTTCTCATGGTAACACTGGTATGGACTCCAGGATACTGACCCAGTGACAATAAGCTGCCTCCCTGTCTTCACCTGATACCTGATATCATTACTATCTGGTCATTATTGAGCTGTAACCCAGTGACAGGCATTTACAAGTCACGGAGATGGTGATTGGTGAGATTGACTCTCCATTTACTGGTGATAGCTGGACAGTGACACACACTCAGAAGGCTCTCGTGGTCAGCACATGATCACAGACCTGGAACAGGAGCAGGTGATTGAGAGCCTGAGCTGTTCAAAAGGACCAAGGGGGACCTGTGAGACAACTTCACATGGATAAAGCGACTGATATTTGTGGGGTGGGGACTGGGACTGGAATCCCAGGGTCCAGATGAAGCTCTGGGAAATCCACACCTCACTGAAATGGAGATCAGCAGAGTCAACTGAAGGAGCTGGGTGAAGGGGAACAAAACAACACCAGCAGAGTCAATGGTTGTTGTTGGGCTGGTTGGGTGTACTGAAGTTTCCAAATCCTGAACAGCTTGACCAGCAGAAACAGTTTCTAATCAACCTGTCAGTCACTGTTCACATCCTGAAAACTGTAATTATTTCACTCCTTAACTGTCTAGTGCACCCCTGGTTTCTGTAATCTCTCCATGTAATTTAACATTCCAGCAAATTTCCACTGTCCTCCCTCAAAGACCAATACGTCCTTTCTGTGACGTGGGGCCCAGATCTGCAGACGTGGTTTCACCAGAGCTTTGATGTCTGTAGCACAACTCCTATTCCCCTGTACTCCGGTTCTCTGGGTCTAAAGACCCACATTCCACTGGCTGCATTGCTGACACTGTGTACATGTCCATGACACGTTATTGTCTGATGAACACAGACCACTCAGGGTTAATGGGTCACCATTTAGAAACTAATCTGTTCTGTCCTTTTAAAATCTAATAAAAGACTTTGTAATCACCTGCATTAAAGTCCATTGACATAATTCTTCCCCATTTGCACCAACTTTCTGTGATTTATTGCTGCCCTGTTACAATATCATTGGAAACTTGTTTGTGACTGTTTAAAATCCCATCACCGGACTCAACCTGATGAAAAGTTGCAGTCACAACAGATTCACCACCATCAATTCTCCACTCTGGTCAGTCGTATGCTTTCAGTTCCATCAGGTTCACCTTTGGGAGTTTATCAAGCAGCGTCTGGAAGTCCGGACACTCCCTGTATAACCTACAGTGTCTATATTGGGTCAAACCTCCAGCAGGTCTCCCAGTCCCCAGCTGTAGACTGTGGGGCTGAGGACTGCAGGTGCTGGTGTTCCATATAAAGCAGTTCACAATGTACTGACTGAGATACTCATTCCAATCCTGTACTGAGTAACATAACGACCATTTTAATGTAATTTAAGAATATTTGTGCACATACCTTTAGACACAATCCTGCAAATGAGGGCAATGAGGATGGAGACAAGAGCCACAATGTTACAAATATTCAGGCACCACCACCACTGCTTGTCTTCTAGAGTCCACAGGGAGAAATGAACAACAACATTAGAACTGTTTCAAACTGTTTCAAAACTGATCAACACAAACAGTTCTACATATGTTTCAGTGGACAAGTGTTCCAGATAACAGACATGGACTGGGATTGGTCGGGTTGGCTGTGATAATGAATGTCCTAAACATGAGACAATCCCACCAGGTTGGAAAAGGACCAGGTGTCAGAGCAATGCAGTGAGGGAGGTTCAGAGAGTTCACTCCACTGTCAGTGTGTGGAAATCCCCGGAGAGACTAAAGACCTTGTCGTTAGATCTGGAAATATATTGTAAAACCTGGGTATCCATTATCCTCAGGCCGTGAAGATGGAAATGGCAGGAAGACTGCAGTCTCTCTGTGTACACACTGAGCCAATGAGACAAGACCCCACTGTAAATAAGCTCAGTCGTATTATCCCAGTGATCCAGTGCTGCAATTGACATGGTCCTACCAGCCAGCCAATCAGGATGGTGGAATTGGGAGAAGGTTCTGGAGAAAGCTGGGTGGAGAGACATTTGTGATGGACACTGTGGTGTTCTTGGTCTTTTGGTGGGAGATGGAGAGAGGAGAGGATCGGGAGAGGCAGCCGCAGGATTTGATCCAACAGGAAGGTGTGATTCAAAGGAGTCCAAGATGGGAAGTTCTACTAGAGATTGGTGATGAGGAGTCGGCGCCGTGAGTAAACGACACACCCAGATTTTGGAAGATACGATCTCCAACACTGTGCACATTTCATGGAGAGGACTGTTGGGGCATGAACTTGCTTGAGGTACTGGTGTACATGAATGATCTCATAGTGTTCGAGTCCACACTGGAGGAGCACAAGACGAGACTAATGAAGGTGCTAGACTGCGTGAAAACTGAAGGGTTAAAACTGTCACTGGACAAATGCCAGTTCTGCACAATGTCAGTCAATTACGTCGGGCACATAGTCTCTCAGGATGGAATATCTATGTATCTGACCACATGGCCAAGGCCCAAGAATTTGAGAACTCTACTCTCATTCCATGGATTCTGTGGGTTCTACCAGAGATTTGTGAAGGATTACTCCAAAGTAAGCCACCCTTTGAATCAGCTTCTGTGTGGTTACCCTCCCTTGGGGAATAAAGGGAGAACAAAAGGAGAAGAAGGTAATGTTTATCTTAGTCTTTCAGAATATTTTGGAGAAAGACGGGATGCCAAATGTGAAGAGTCTTTCAGCTGCTGAATGAGCTGCTGACCAAAGCACCTGTGTTGAGCTTTGCAAACTCCCAGTTGCCGTAAGTCCTGCACACCGACACCAGCCCCGAGGGTTTCATCAGATGGAGTCTGTCACCCGCTGAACGAAACTACCCTTTGCACAAATTGGTGTTTCTGGCATTGAAAATGGTTGTGGTGGATAAGGTAGGTGACCATCAATATGGTGCCAAGTTGGAGGTGAGGACAGACAACAATCCTGACCTTGGTGAAGTTGGATGCCACAGGTCACCGTTGGTCAGCAGCATTGTCTGTTTATGATTTCAGCCTGAAATATCGGCTGGGGAATCAGAACATTGATGTGGATTCATTGTCCTGACGGTCACATGAGGTTCTGGAAATGGACGGAGAGTGGGAGAGTGTTCCTGCCTCTGGTGTTAAAGCAATGTGCCAGCTTTCTACCACGGGGAAATCAGCAGCAAGGCTGTGGCAGGATAGAGCTGTGGATCATTTGGAAGCTTCGGGTTGTGCCATTCCACAAGTTTATTGCAACTTGACAGCTCTGGATACAAAGCAGTTGCCTGCCTTGAGTCCTGTGGAATTGGCAGTAGCCCAGTGAGACAATCCTTGTATAGGTGCCATTTGGTCATCTGTTGCAGAAGGGGATATGGCCCAAGTTGAAAAGATGAAACACCCTACCATACCCCTACTGATGAGGGAATGGAACAAACTGGGGTTGAGGAACCAGGTTTTATACAGGGTCACATCTCCTCCAGACAGGACTCAGCGTTCCCAGTTGGTTTTGCCTGGGAAGCATCAGAGGATTGTGTTGAAGTCACTTCATAATGATTCTGTTTATTTGGGGTTTGACAGGACTGTTGGCCAGAAAGAATGACAATCTACAAATCAGTCAATTCAAATGAATCAAGGACAGTGGAAGCAGACAGACTATTTGTCTTTGTTCCTGTCGCATGCTTGGGGATGGAGGCTGCCATTTTGTGAAGACACTCTGTTCTCCATTTTGTGAACTTGACATGCTGGGCTTGATCAATGTTTTAAAGAAGCCACAATGATACTTCAGGTAATCTGCTGGACTGGTGATCATTTCCAGTAAGAAGTTATTTGTGAGATGTTCTTTGGTTGGATATAACATGCAGGTTTGTGAATGTTGGGGTTGATGCCTGCCTGAAGTGATTCGAGTTCGTTGCTGATTGAGAACATAAATTATCGACTGTCACTTGATGAGAAGAGGGCAATAAATTCATTCTGGCTTGGAGCAGAGCCAATAACAATGTGTTTAAGTCAGACACATGACCTGTGGTCAATGACACTGGAATGTGATATTTGAATTGATAAGGAATGGATATAAAAGTGGATGCTTTGTGTGTGCAGGTAGTGGTAACTTTGAAGAATAACCATCGCAGATACAAGCGTGAGGAACCCTGTGTGAAACACGTGGTGAGTGAATTGGGACAACGAGGAACGCCTGGCCAGCATAAACTCCTTTGCCCAGGTAATACCTTGGCTGTTCTTTCACTGTTCAGGACAGTCAGGGATACTTAGCGGGGGTGAACACGAGTTATTTAGTGTATGAATTCACATACTTGTCAGTTTAAACAATAAAGGTACTTGTCAGTAAATACAGATCTCTCTGCCCTCACTGATCATTGTTATAAATCGTACATTTTTACAACAAGATCTACAGATTGGTCTGAGATCGGTTCTATTGGCCCCGAATGAAGCCTGAGGTTTGAGAGTACTGTAAGTCCTGCATTTGATCTATTTGGAGGAAGCAGAAGTTGGCTGATAACTGGGTGTCTACGCCTTACATAGCGGACAGCCAGATACCAAATGCGCCAGCTTCCTGGGTGAAGCCAGAAGCTGGGAATGGCCCTGTCAAAATTCTCCATTGGAATCACATTTTACTTCCAGGGAGGAGGTACGTGTTGACTGAGAGCCTGACATGGACCCTACACCTGGTAGGAGAAGAGCAGAGAGGCAATCAGTGGAAAGAGCTGAAAAGGACCTAACCACTGAATGTTGCACGGACTCAGAGGATGAGGAAATGGGAGTGTGGTACATGTTACTGTATGCAAACTTTTTTAAATTGATTTTTTAATGCATTTTCTACAACACTACAAGCAAAAAAAAACGCCAAAAACAAAATAGGAAATTAATACAGTGCAAGATAAACAAACAATAATAATATAAAACAAAATAGAATAATTGAAAAAAAGCACCCAAGTTAAAGTCATGTAAACTTAGTGTCCACTCCCCAACCCCACAGAAAAACCTCCAGACCAACCAAAACAAAATGTAGAAAATATAAATCAAAACATTCACACCCTCAAAACTGTAGATATAATTGAAAACAGAAGATAATAATGCCCACTACCAAAAAAAAGCTGGAAGCAAGGGACTGAAAGAAAAACTTAATTAGAAGGAAAATTATGAAAATACTCAATAAAAGGTCCCCAGACCTTATGAAATTTTATATCTGAATTATGAGTTGAATAATGAATTTTTTCAAGGGCTAAACAGGACATGATATCTTTAAGCCATTGAGCATGCGTGGGTGGGGCAGCATCTCTCCATCTAAGAAGAATTAGACGTCTAGCCGGGAGAGAAGCAAAAGATAATATTCAACATTGGGTCGAACTCAAGCGTATATCTGTCTCATCCAAGAAACCAAACAGAGCAATTAAAGGGTTAGGTTCTAAGTGGTGATTCAGAATACAGGATAAGGTTATAAAAACATCTCTCCAAAATTTCTTCAGACTAGGACTGGTCCAATACATATGAATAAGAGAAGCCTCGCCACTTTTGTATTTATCACAGAGAGGACTAATATTAGGATAGAATCGAGATAGTTTAGATTTGGACATATGGGCCCTATGAACAATTTTAAACTGTAAAAGACAGTGGCGAGCACAAAGAGAAGATGAATTAACCGATTTGAGAATCGAGTCCCAAACCTCATCAGATAAAGGGATATTTAAATCAAGCCCCCAAGCCATTCTAATTTTATCCACAGGGGCACGCCGTAAGGATACTAATTTATCACGAATAAAATATATTAAGCCTTTACCCAATGGATTAATAGAGAGAAATAAGTCCACAGCATTTTTCTCGGGCCTTTCAGGGAAATTGGGAAGTAAGGGATTGATAAAATGTCTAATTTGAAGATATCTAAAGAAATGGGTATCAGGTAGATTGAACTTAGCGGAGAGCTGTTGAAAGGATGCGAAGCGATTATCGATAAAAAGATCTTCAAAATATCTAATGCCCTTTCTATACCAATCATAAAATGTGGAATCATACATAGTAGGTAGAAAAAGATGATTATGTAAAATAGAACTAGAAAGGGAAAAACCATAAAAACCATAAAATTTCCTAAACTGGGCCCATATTCGCAGAGTATGTCTAACAAGAGGATTAACAATTAATCTAGACAAACTACTAGGGAGTGCAGAGCCAAGAAGTGCAGAAACAGATAAATCTTTAGTGGAATTCAGTTCCATTGCTACCCAATTAGGGCAATCAGATTGGCTATGATAAAAAGACCAGAAGGTAAGACTACGAATGTTAGCTGCCCAGTAGTATAGACAAAAATTAGGTAAGGCCATGCCACCCTCTTTTTTAGATTTTTGAAGATAAACTTTATTAATTCTAGAGCGCTTATTCTTCCACAAATAGGACAAAATAATAGTCTAAGGAATCAAAAAAGGTTTTAGAAATGAAAATTGGAATAGATTGAAATAAATATAAAAATTTATGGAGAACATACATTTTAATGACATTAATACCAAGGACATAGATAGAGGTGACCATTGTGACAAACTCTGTTTTGTAGAGTACAAAAGATTAGCAAAATTTTCACGAAAAAGGTCTTTAAACTTCCTTGTAACTATAATACCAAGGTAGGTAAATTGATTATCAACTACTTTAAAAGGGAGGTTGCGAAATGCTAATACTTGTGCTTCTTTATTAATTGGGAAAAGTTCACTCTTGTGTAAATTAAGTTTATAGCCAGAGAACTGGCTAAATTGTTCAAGAAGTGAAAACATTGGAGGTAAGGATGTGGACGGATTTGAAAGAAAAATTAATAGATCGTCAGCGTAAAGAGAAACTTTATGCTCAACAACCCCCCTCAAAATCCCGGTCAATTCAGGACAGCTTCGGAATGCAATCGCCAGAGGCTCTATAGCCAAATCAAAAAGAAAGGGACTTAAGGGGCATCCTTGACGGGTGCCACGTTTGAGGTTAAATAACTGGGATTGCTGGGAATTAGTCAAAACAGAGGCGGTAGGACATAAATATAGCAATTTAATCCAAGAAATAAAACTTTGACCTTGGTCAAATTTTTCTAAAACCGCAAAGAGGTAGTTCCACTCTATGTGATCAAATGCTTTCTCCGCATCGAGAGAGATAACGCATTCGGGAGTCCCAGTTGAAGGTGAATATAAAATATTGAATAGATGCCATATATTAAAAAAAGGAAGACGATTTTTAATAAAACCAGTTTAATCACCAGAAATAATGGAAGGTATAACAGTTTCTAATCTATGAGCCAAAACTTTGGCCAAAATTTTAACATCAAAGTTGAGCAAAGAAATTGGCCTGTACGAGGAACACTCTGTTGGATCTTTGCCCTTTTTAAGTAAAAGAGTAATAGATGCCTCATTAAATGAGGGTGGCAATTTACCATAGTTAAACGAGTCAGATAGTACTGAGAGTAACTGAGGTGAAAGAAGTGAAGAGAATGATTTATAAAATTCTATCGGGAACCCATCAGGTCCAGGAAATTTGCCTGAAGACAGTGCAAAGGTTGCAAAAGATAGTTCTTCTAATGATATAGGCTCATTAAGTTTAGCTTTAGAATCAGATGAAAGCGAACGGATATTCAAGCTATTTAAAAAAAGATCAACAGAAATATTCTCATTCAAAGATTCAGAGGAATAAAGCCAAGAATAAAATTTTTTAAATGCGTCATTGATTTCTGAGTGATTCGATGTAATATTCCCGTTCTCCTTCCGGATCTTTGTAATATGTTGTTTAGCTTTAGAACGTCTCAACTGATTAACTAGAAATTTACCAGATTTGTCACCGTGAATATAAAAGCGACTCTTACTTTCAAGAAGTTGACGTTCAACTGGCTGAGTAGAGAGAAGGTCAAATTTAGTTTGAAGTTCTACACGTTTCTTATATAATTTGGGGTTTTTAGTCTGAGCATATAATTGATCTAATTCTTTGATCTGATTAACTAAGTCTAATCGCTCTATACGAGACTTTCTGTTAAGATTCGCTGTATATGAAATTATTTGACCCCTCAAATATGCTTTCAAAGCATCCCAGAGAAACTGGGATGAAATTTCAGATGACATATTAGTGTTTAAGAAAAAAGTTATCTGATCCTTAATAAGTTTTAGAAAATCATCATCCAATAATAAAGTCGGGTTAAAACGCCAATGTTTATTCCTTTGAGGGAGACCAGGAAAATTTAGAGACAAAGTAACTGGGGCATGATCGGAGATCAGTATACTCTGATAGCCACAAGAATGAACAAATGAAATAAATTGATTATCAATTAAAAAATAATCAATTCTAGTAAAGGTATGGTGAACATGGGAAAAAAAGGGATAATCTCTCTCAGTAGGATGAAGGAAACGCCATATATCAGAAATACCATAGTTAGAAAGAAAAGGGTGAATAGCTAAAACAGATTTAGTAAGTGATCTAGTAACAGGGGATGATCGATCCAAATTTGGGTCTAACCAACAGTTAAAGTCGCCACCCAATATAAGAGAATATAAGTTCAGATCTGGTAATGAGGAAAAGAAACGTTCAAAAAAGTTAACATCGTCAGAGTTGGGAGCATACAGGCTAGCTAATACAACTTTAGTATTATATAATTTACCAGAAACAATAATAAAACGGCCATTGGTATCAGATATCTTACTATGGAGTTCAAAAGGAATACTTGAGTTAATAAGAATGGAAACCCCCCCTAGCTTTGGCCGGGAAGGATGAATGAAAATGCTGACCCACTCACTTTGACATAAGCCGAGAATTATCAAAACTACGAATATGGGTTTCTTGAAGGAAAGCAATATCAGCTTTAAGTTGCTTAATATGGGAGAAGACCTTCCTTCTTTTAACAGGATGATTCAATCCCTTTACATTCCAGCTCACAAATTTCAATATATTAACCATTATCAATTGTTAATACGTAAAAGGTAGTAGGCATATATAAGATCAAACATTTCAGTAACAGTTTGGGAACAAAAATATAAACATAAATCAATAAGATCAGGACACAAACATGTCCTGAATAACAAGGAAAAACAGAAAAAACAATAAATAGTGTTGAGACTGGAGAAACCACCCCATCCTCGCAAACCAAAACTAGATGGCTACCCAAAAAAGCAGCTAGCTCTACAAAAAAATATGATACCCCAAAAACAACTTCCAGTTCCGTAACATTGACATAAGCTCCGTACCAAATAATATAGCAAATGTTTACTAATTTATGCAGTAGTAAACAAAATTACAGATAAGAACAACTTCATCAGAAAAAATATAAAATTTAATACAAAAAAAAACAAAAACTAACCTACCTGCGAGAAACTATGAAAAATTGAAAGAGAAAGATAAAGGGGGGAGAAAAAAGGGGAAATTTTATATTTAAAGTGAGTACATATCAGCTGTTTTTTAAAAAAAGAGGTAAGTCTTATACCGTAAATAGACAGGGAGACCTTCAATAAGAAACTCCAAGCCTCCAAAACAAATTAAGACCAATTGTAGTTCTCTATAGTTAAAGTTATTCAAAAGTAGAGTAAATTACACAAGTAAAATCTAAGTCCACAGGGAAACATTAAAATTAAATCATCTATTTAAGAAAGTTGCACCAAGTCCAGGGAGAAACTAACTAGAACCCTTAGAATCTCAGAAGTTAATGTCAAAGTTATTCAAGCAGAGTCTGAGTTCTCAAAGAAAACTTTAATTCAAGAAAATATTTATCAGCCATTTTAGAAAGTCAAACCGGGTCCAAAGAAATCAAGATGGCTGGAAGATTTCCAACAAACAACTCAGCCTCCTTGACTCATTTGAACCACTTATATTCTCTGGCAGTAAGAGTAATTCGAAGATCGGCAGGATTACAAAGAGAGGGTTTGAATCCATGATTAAAGAGCTCTTTCATAACACCTTTGAACTCGGCACGCATCTTCAGAACCTGGGGGGCATAATCTTCCACAATACGAATGGTATTATTACGGAAGGTTAGAGTACCTCTTCAGCGTGCCTCCATAATCAAACGGTTTTTCACCTCATATCGATGGAAACATAGAATAATTGGCCGTGGTCTAGAACCCAAAACAGCTCGAAGAACATAAACCTTGTGAGCTCTTTTTAGCTCAGGTTAAGTCGGGAGAAATTCTTTCCCGAAAATCTCACAGAGAAAAGAAAAAAAAATTCAACGGAAGATCCTGTTTAGGTGGCCTCCGGCCAACCGAGAATTCGCAGATTGCAGCGCCTGTTCCGATTTTCGAGATCCGCCATTTTGGAAGTAAGTTTGCTGTTTTGCTCCGTTAAGTTGGAGCAGAGAGTTTCCAGATGCTGAACACGGTGTTTTAAATCTTCAGAGGTTAGGTCGATGTGAGATAAATGTTCGGCTTAGTCATCCACTCTGACGTTAATCTGATCCAGTTTTGACTCTAACTGACTGATAGAGGCTCTGAATTCAGTCTTAATATCAGTTAGAATGTCTTGTCGATTCTGTTCCAGGATAGAGAGAATCTCTGCCGACAGAGACGTGCAAGTTTCTTTTTTCCCGGGTTTAGTATTTTTTGTAGTCATTATAAGATAGACGTATTCGCAGGCAGATAAAAAAAACAAATAAAATAACGAACTAAGGTTTAAAAAGGGAGACACATAGTGCGAAGATAAGAAATATAACGGAGCAAAAGTTTGAAGCGACTAAACAATCGCCATCTTACCGGAAGTGCACCGTATGCAAGCTCTGAAACTTTGTTTAGAGGAACAAAGTTGCAGAGAGAACGCTGATTTTTGCAAGGAAGGTGGTTTTAACTTTCCACACGTTGACAGAGATTCCCGTAGTGTAAAAGGACTAGATGGGATAGAGTTTGTCATCTGTGTTCAGGGAAGTTTCCTCAGTCAGTACATAGAAGTCCCAACGAGAGAATGTGCGATACTTAATCTGTTCTGAGGGAATGAGACAGGGCAGGTGACAGGAGTTTGTGTAGGTGAACACTTTGCATTGAGTGATCACACTGCCATTCGATTCAAAGCAAATTTGCCAAAAGATGGGACTGATCCACGAGTTGTGATTCTAAATTGGAGAAAGTCTGATTTTGATGGTATCAGAAAAATCTGATAAGTATGGACTGGACAGGCTGTTTTCTGGCAAAAGCATACTTGGTAAGTGGGAGACCTTCAAAAATGAAATTTTGAAAGTGCTAACAGGTGTAGGGAACCTTGATTTTCCACAGATATTGAGGCCTGATTATGCAAAAAAAAGGTTAATTGCAGGCACAAACAAGAGAGAAGCTGCAGATGCTGGAAGTCGAAGCAACACACAAAATGCTGGAGGAACTCAGCAGCCAGGCAGCATCTATGGAAAAAAGTACAGTCGACATTTCATACCGAGACCCTTCAGCAGGACTGGAGAAAAAAAGCTGAGGAGAAGATTTAAAAGGTGCAGGGGAGGGAGATAGAAACACAAGGTGACGGGTGAAACCAGGAGGGGGAGAAATGACGTAGAGGGCTGGGAAGTTGATTGGTGAAAGAGATACAGGGCTGGAGAAGGAGGAGTCTGATAGGAGAGAACAGAAGGCCAGGGAAGAAAGAAAAGGGGGGAGGAGCACTGGAGGGAGGCGATGGGCAGGCAAGGAGATAAGGTGAGAGAGGGAAAAGGGGACGGGGAATGGTGAAGGACAGTGGAGGACATAACCGTAAGTTAGAGAAATCGATGTTCATGACATCAGGTTGGAGGCTATCAGACGGAATATAAGGTGTTGTTCCTCCAGCCTGAGTGTGGCCTCAGCGTGACTAGAGGAGGCCATGGATTGACATATCAGAATGGGAATGGGAAGTGGAATTAAATGGGTGGCCACTGGGAGATCCCGCTTCTTCTGGCAGATGGAGAGTAGATGCTCGGTGAAACGGGCTCCCAATCTACATCGGGTCTCACTGATATACAGGAGGCCACACTGGGAGCACCGAATACAGTATATGACCCCAACAGACTCACAGGTGAAGTGTCGACTCACCCGAAAAGACTGTTTGGGGCCCTGAATGGTAGTGAGGGAGGACGGGTAGGGGCAGGTGAAGCACTTGTTCCACTTGCAAGGATAAGTGCCAAGAGGGAGATCAGTGGGGAGGGATAAATGGACAAGGGAGTTGCATAGGGACCGATCCCTGTGGAAAGCAGAAAATGGGCGGGTGGGGGAGGGAAAGATGTACTTGGTGGTGGGATCCCGTTGGAGATGGCAGAAGTTCCAGAGAATTATGTGCTGGATGTGATGTCTGGTGGGGTGGTAGGTGAGGACAAGAGGGACCCCATCCCCTGGCAGGGTAGCATGAGGAAGGGGTAAGATGGGCTGAAAAATGGCAGATGGAATTTGTTGCAGACAAGTGGAGTCACAGGTGGATAGGGTCATAAAGACAGCTTTTGGCACTTTGGCCTTCACAAGTCAAAGTGCTGAGTACCGGAGATGGGGTGCTATGTTGAAGTTGTATTAGACGTTGTTGAGGACTAATTTGGAGTATTGCGTGCAGTTTTGGTCACCTACCTACAGGAAAGATGTAAACAAGGTTGAAAGAGTGCAGAGGAAATTTACACTCTGAGAGACCTGAGTGATATGGAAAGATTGATCAGGTTAGGATTATATTCCCTGGAATGTAGAATATTGAGAGGAGGTTTGACAGAGGCACACACAATTATCAGGGGTATAGACAGGGTAAATGCAAACAGGCCTTTTCCACTGATGTTGGGTGGGACTACAATCAAGAGTTCACAGGTTAAGGGTGAAAGGTGAAAAGTTTAAGGGGAACATGAAAGTTGTGAGAACATGGAAGAAGCTGTCAGCACAAGTGGAGCTTGCAAGCTCGATTTCAACGTTGAAGAGAAGTTAGGATCGGTACATGGACGGTGGGGGTACGGAGGGCTATGGTCCTGCTGGAGGTCGATGGGAGTTTACATGGATTGACACGGACTAGATGGGTCGACAAGACTGTTTCGATGCTGTATTTTTCAATGACACTCCCTCCTCAGGGTCACTTCTCCCAAAACCCCCTCTGCAGTCGGGTCAGAGTTGACTCCAGAACAACTCCAGATATTCTGTGTCATCACTTCATATCTCAACCTGTCAATCATGTGGGACAATTGCATTCTGGGTACCACAGGAATCCAGAGACTCTGTGGGGATGGGGGGGGGGAGGGGGTGGGAAGAGTTCATTTTGTCAACATGAGTCACTTGGTATTTCTGCTGAAATGCAAATTAGACAATAACAGGTACCTGGGTATCCTTTCCATGACCAGCACATGAATATAATAACATATGCTGTAGAAAACACCAGTCCCACCATCGATGTAATGACAACTCCTACATCCTCTGGTCTGAGGCCTGCAATTAAAAACAGTTGAATAACTGTATCTGTAACCAAATTGAGGTCATAAGAGGAGAGAATGCTGCCTCTTGAACAGAAGGCTGATGCCCTCATGAACTGAAAAACTCAGCTAATTTCCTGTGAAGAGGGACAGCAGTGAACTTCTCCAATTTCACACACCTTTCATCACACTCTGTTCAAGAGCAGATCTCTGCCAATGATCTCGTGTAGTCAGTGTGGGAGGGGATGTGGAACGTGGTTTATACTGAGCAAGGCTGAACAAAAAGCAGTGTGATAGAAACCGACAAGCTGATGAGTGATGCTGGTTTCATATTTCCTCATGATACAGAGGGACGTCACTGACACTTTGTCAGTTCTCAGAGCAAATCTCATCAACCCCATTCCCAACCACCCCCCTATTTCCCTGCAACCTATTTCTTGTCCGTGCTTCACCTGCTACTTGCTGAGGATTCCCAGCAGATTCAGTTTTTAATTCCAGGAGCAGGTGATTTAGTCCCTCGATCTGTTCATGGCTGACAAATGACCCAGCTCCACACGGCCAGTGTTATGGAGGCTCTGTGGGGACGGGGATTGAGACCAGAACCCCCGGGATCCAGATACAGATCTGGGAAATCTACACCACACTCACTCAAATGGCAAAACTAAAACAGAGAATCAGCAGAGTCACGGGAAGGAATGGAAGGAGGGGGAAAGAAAATCAGCACCAGCAGAATAAATGGATGTTGTCGGGGTGTTTGGGAGCCCAGAGGAATGAAGGTCAGTAATTAATAGCTGCAGGTGTCCCAGTTCAGAGCTGCCATAGTGAATCCAATAGTTAGAGGGGTGGCCAGAAACACACAATGCATTTACCCTGCTGCTCCACTAGAGGGGAGTGTTGCACAGGGAAAGGCATCACGTGCCCCTGACATGGAAATGATGGGGCATGAGGGTGACGGCACCCACAGTGCCCGGTTACATTTGTACAGTGTGTGTTACTCCTTTTTCACTCCAGGAAAAGGGATTCCCAGTTGGAAAACACTAGAACAAACCAATGTTCTGCAATTAAATTTCCTGCCCCAAGTTTCCCAGTCCCAGATGCCCTCAAGCATCAACAGGACTCTCTATCTCCCCATGACTTTTATTCAGACCATAAGATATATCAGCAGAATTAGGCATTTGGCCCATCGAGTCTGCTCTGCCATTTCATTATGGCTGACCCAATTTTCCCCTCAGCCCCAATCTCTGCCTTCTCCCTGTTTCCCTTCATGCCCTGACCAATCAAGAATCTATCAACCTCTTCTTTAAATACGCCATACACAAAGACTTGGCCTCCACAGCTCCCTGTGGCAAAGAATTCCACAGATTTATCACTCTCTGGCTAAAGAAATTCCTCCTCATCTCTATTCAGAATCAGAATCAGGTTTATTATCACCAGCATGTGACGTGAAATTTATTTATTATTATGTTTTAATTTTTTTCTCTCTGCGAGATTATGTATTGCATTGAACTGCTGCTGCTAAGTTAACAAATTCACGTCACATGCCGGTGATAATAAACCTGATTCTGATTCTATTCTAGTCCTCTTGAAATAAATGCTAACATTGCATTTGCCTTCCTCATCACAGACTCCACCTGCAAATTAACCTTCAGGGAATACTGCACAAGGACTCTCAAGCCCCATTACACCTCATTGTTTTGTATTTTCTCTCCATTTAGAAAATAGTCAACCCTTTCCCTTCTTCCAGCAAAGAGCATGACGATACACTTCCCGACACTGTATTCCATCTGCCATTTCTTTGCTCATTCTCCTAATCTGTCTAGGTCCTTCTGTAGCCTCTCTACTTGCTCAAAACAACCTGCCAATCCATCGGTCTTCATATCATCTGCAAACTTAGCAACAAAGCTATCAGTTCCATCATCCAAATTATTGACATATAACGTAAAAGGAATCGGTCCCAACACAGACCCCTGTGGGACACCACTAGTCATCATTATAATACTTCTTGCATTGAAATATATGAAGCTCAGGACACAAGTCGCACCATGCACAATCTTTTGATCTTCATCTGTGGTCTTACCAACATCTGCCAACACAACCTCTCCAGTGACTGTTCTGACACTCTGGTTCCTATCTCCCTGCAACTCCAGTTTAAATCCCACCATGAAGCATTAACAAACCCTCTCCAGGTCAGGTACAAATCGTCCCTTCTGTACTGGTCTCAAAGTGATATACCTGTTGTTGAAGAGGATGGCCACAGGGGTACTCTACACTGGTTCCTTAACCTCTTTCCCCTTCCTGACAGTCACCCAGTTTCCTGTGTCCTGCACCTTGGGTGTAACTAACACTTGATATGTCCACTCTATCTCCGCTTCAGCGTCAAAAAAGATCTGGAATTCATTCAGTTCCAGCTCCAATTCCTTAACACTGTTTGTTAGAAGCTGCAGCTGGATGCACTTCTCCCAGTTGTAGTCATCAGAGACACTGGAGGTCTCCCTGCCTTCCCACATCACACAAGGGGAGCATTTCACTATCCTGCCTGGCATCTCTACTATTCTAACTGGGCAAGAGAAGGAAAAAAAAACTTAAAATTGTGTTTTCATTGCTTTCTGTGAGTGAAGCCTCCCTTTGCAGAGCTAAAGCGTCAAGATCACCACTCTGACGATGTCCACTGAGACGATGGACACTGTGCTTGTCCCTGCCTTCCGTTAACTTGCTCTCGCTAATCAATCCCAAACACTGACTGGCGACTCGTCACTAAACCGTCACCTGCTGCTGCCTTTTATCCTCGAGAAATGAACCAGATTGATCCCCCCTCTTCTCCAAACTTCTGATGTCTAGATTCTGATGCTGGTCAAAGCACTTTTTCTTGTAAAATTCATCTTCTTGTAAAATTTAACTACTTCACCCTTTAACTGTCTCAGATCCATTCAGCACAGCCCTAGTTTCTGCAAATTCTGCTCAGTAAATGTACACCAGAATCCTTAGAGACCAGCTTCTTCTTCCTGTGATTTGGGACACAAAATTCCTGTCTGTCTCCAAGACCTATTAAGGACTTGTCAGAATCCTGATGCCCACATGAATTTGTCTGGCTGTAGAGTGGCATTTATCCCTGGTTTTGCTCATTCCCATCTATTAATCCCTGTTGACCACAAAGCTGCTCCCACTTCTCCTTGCTTCACTGGGAATTGTGGACTTGCAACCTGTCACCCATCCGTCAATCTGAGACAAGTTGTAATCCAAACACAAATCCTTGCAGGACACCATTAGTCACATTCTCCCAACATGAGCCACGTAATCTCCTGCAAATTATCCCCACACTCTGCCTTGTCCCATTGAGGCAACTGTCTGCTCAGGTCAACATTTTGCCTTCGGTTCCATGAGCATCAGTGAAATGCCATTAAAGTCTAAACCTCCAGCAGATCCCCCTGTGGGAAAGGACTTCAGCTGTGGGACTGAGGACTTCAGGTGCTGGTGGTCCTGGTAAAGCAGTTCACAACATCCTGACTGAGATACTCACTTCATTCCAACCAAACTCCAGAGAACAGAGTTCATCATTTACATGAAAATACAGAATAATATTTCAGCACATACCTTTAAACGCCATCCAGGAAATTGTTACAATGACGATGACAATGAGAAAACCAACATTATAGACAGATATCCATCTTCGAAATGTACTGCCTTTGGAGAAATGAAAATTAATCAGTTTAAAAGCCGTTGTAACAGATCTACACAAATTATATCACATAAGCATCAATTTACAATGTGTTCTTGGTAATGAAGATGGACCCTGAGTCAGTTAGGCTTCTTAAACATGGAAACCCAACCAGTTCAGAAATGGAGCAGAAATCCGAACACCGGACTGAAGAAAGTCCAGGGATCTCTCTCACACTGGCAGCAAGCAGAGAATCCAGGAAACAACAGATAAACACAAACAAACACATATTTGTTAACTTCTGTAATCCCTTATCGAGTGTCTGCACACGCAGAATTGGCCGATACACTGCAGTCTCCCTGTGTACATATCCAGCAGATGAGGTAACAATCCACTGCAAATCAGCTTTGTATTATTCTAGAGATGGTGAAGGTTTCAGTTGATGTGGTCCTGCCTGTGGTGACAATACCCAGCCCCAGCTACAGCACTGAAGTTCCACTGTGAAGCCTGTTCTGTTGTTGAGGACTGAACCATCACCACACCCAGATGCTCAAGGCTTCAAACAGTGTTCTGCTCCAAGAAAAAACTGAACTCAATGTGAGTGCAGACTAAACTGTCCAGATGCTGGGACATTTAACATGGATAAGGATAGTGGTTGTCCAGGAAGTCCATCGGTAACCAGTGATACATGTCTGAGGGATTGTCCACCATAAGATCCAAGGGACACTTTTCCTTCACCCAGATTTTTTAATTCATTCAGACTGATGGGTTCAGTAATTATTGTTTAGAAAGCTACAAGACCATAAGGCATAGGAGAAGAATTAGGCTATTTGGCCCATCAAGTCTGCTCTGCCATTCGATCATGGCTAATACTTTTTACCCCTCCTCAGTCCCACTCCCAGAACTTCTCACTGTAACCTTTAATGCCTTAGTCAATCAACAATCTATCAATTTCCACCTCAAATACGACCAATGACCTGGCCTCCACAGCTGCCTGTGTTAACAAATTCCACAAATTCACCATCTTCTGGCCAAAGAAATTTCTCAGCATCTCTGTTTCAAATGGATGCCCCTCTATCCTGGGGTTGTGCCCACTTATTCTAGACTTCCCCAACATGGGAAACATCCTTTCCACATCTACTCTGTCCTTTCAAAATCCTTCTAAATTCTAGTGAGTACAGCCCCAGAGCCATCATACGTTCCTCATATGATAACCCTTCCTTTCCCGGAATCCTCCCTGTGAACCTCCTCTGAACCCTCTCAAATGCCAGCACATCTTTTCTAAGATGAGGAGCCCAAAACTGTTCACAATACTCAAGGTGAGGCCTCACCAGTGCCTTATAAAGCCTCAGCAACACATCCCTGCTCTTATATTCTAGTCCTCTTGAAATGAATGTTAACATTGCATTTGTCTTCCTCACCACTGACTCAACCTGCAAGATAAACTTTAGGGTGTTCTGCACAAGGATTCCCAAGTGCCTTTACATTCCACCTCATTTGTTTCTGTCCGCCACGTTGCACACCAACATCCCCTTAGGCCCCCTTACGATGGCCCATTCTGCATTTTGGAATGGAGGGAAAAGACTTTTATCATCGACAAGAGGGATAAACCTGAACATATTTCAGAAGATCGCCTTAAACCAGCCCACCGAGATTTGGAGTATTCCACTGCCATGCCCCTGCCATCACCTCTGGACGAGCACAGGACCCGAGCCGGGCTGCTGATCCGAGCTTCAGACAGGCTCACAATGCTGGTTTTAGTTAATTCCAGAGGGGTCTCTGTAGGGTAACGTGATTGGCAGAAATGTACATAATTCAGAACCATCAACACTGAGTTGGGGTTTCACTTTAAGAGGCTGGTCTGATGTGATGACATTATTATGTAAAGAGTTCTAGCACGTTTTTGTGTGTTGGTTTGGAAGTTCAATAAAATGAGTTATGGGTTTCATTAAACTTAAAACGTCTCACTTCATCTTATTTGTGAAAACCTACATTACTCCCTCATCTGAGTGTCTGCTGTGGTAGAGCCTCCATCTGCACTCTCTCAAATGAGAGATGCAAGTACAGATGTGTCCTCAGTGAAAAATGGCTTTAAACGCCTATCGTCAGATCTGGCTGCACCCTATTCAGCATCATCAGGTCCTGCTCTCCTTCACCAATTGTTTATTCAAAGACTATGCAGAAATGCAAAGAGAACCCCTAATTCACCACTGTTTCCACAATTCACCATGCTGAAATAGTCTAACAATGTGCACTGAACCCATGAATGTCTGGGATTCAGACTGTGCATCTGCCCCTGTAGTTTCCCTACTTCCCTTTGCCCACTGGACCAACCCTCCCAAATGTCCCTCGATGCCCTGGTGTTGAAATTGCATTGAGTCTGGATTCTATCTATTTCTTTTTCATGCTAAACCCTCCTTCCGTTAGATCCTGTTCATCACCAACCTCCTCTCCTGGTCCCAATGTTAATGCCATTGCTAATAGTTCCCTCTCCTCAGGTATTGTTCCTCACACTTTCACATCTCCCATCACCAGCTCTGTGCACAAAACAAAAGGCAAGATCCCACTTTCCTTACCACATGGAAGGAGGCCATTCAGCCCATCTATGCCAGTTCACTCAGCTGTCCATTCCTGATTACTTCCCCTTGAAACCATTTCTCTCCACATCCACATCAAGTCTACCACACTTATGCTACTGTGATTGACAGAAACCAGGTAACCTAGCAACCCATCTTTCTGGGATCTGTGCACGTGAACATTGAGAGTTGTCAGTTCCTCTCCATGCCTTAGTCTTCTGTTTACTGTTTGTTCCTTTGCCTAGTTTGCCCTCTCCAAAAGCACTGCTGTAAACATTTCCAGACTGAATTCCATTTCCTCTTTTGTGTATCCAAGGAGACCAGTGATATCTTCCTGTGACCCAGACCTTTCTTCTTCACTGTCAACCAAACTGCTGATATTGTGATCAACAGGAAACTTCCTGATCGTGTTCCTCAATTCAAGTTCAGATCATTGACATGAACCTTAAACAACAAGGGACCTGTTACTGAGCCCTGCTTAACTCACCACACATGGCCCTCCAGACACTGAAACTCCCGTTGATCCTCACTGTTTGCTTCCTCCCTCTGAACCAATTTTTATTCCAACACCATCTTTTCTTGGATCCCATGGACATTTAGTTTCTGGAGTACGCCATGAGGAACTTTAACAAAACTTTGCTAAAATCCATGTCATGAGGAGGGGCTTTACCACTCTCTCACCTCCCCTTCATCAGGATTAATGAGCAACTTTCAAGTTATTGTCATTCAACCGTATACATGTATACCATCAAATGAGACCACTTTCCTCTGGATTAATGTTCACAACGCAGTACAAGTAACTCACGTGCATAACACAAAGTAATATCACCACAAATAAATTAACCAATAACAAGGTGCAGATATTGTCATGGGGGATGGGGTGGGGGTTAGACACAATCTCCTCAGGGAATGGAGATGCTGCTCTGCTTTCTTAACCAAAGAGGTGGTGATGAGAGACCAGGTGAGATCATCTGTTATGTGAATCTCAGAAACTTGGTGCATTTAACTCTCTCCGTGGAGGAGCCACGTGTGTGCAGTGAGGAGTGGTCCCTCACTCATCACCTCTACATCACGAGTCACAGCACCTTTGACAACATAATGTGTGTAACACAATTGAGTTGAGACATTTTACCCTCAAGTACCATCTCTGACGCCAGGTCAGAGGTGACTCCGGAATCGTTCAAGCAGTGGTGTCACTGTGAAACACCACTCCACAACTGGGCAAAAATACAGGGTAATTTCATCCCTCATGTCTCAAGGACCCAGAGTGGTGGGGGGGGGGTGATTTTTCTTTTAAAATTAACTTCAATTACCTTGGAGAGATGCCTGAAGTTTAAACCCAAATGTAGACATTAACACTTACCTGTCCACCCAAAAGCCGCAAATGAAGTAAAAGCCACTAGAAGCAACACCACCGTTGTGATTGACACAGCAAATGTGACAGTGTCCTCGCTGTAAAAACCTGCAATTACAAATACATTCAAATCAGCAAACATGCAACAACACACCAGACAAATGAGCAGCAGAGCTGCCAATTGTTGCCACAACCAATTTGTTCCCCTTATCTCCTGCAGGGAAGAGATGTGCTCATCACTGCCCAGTCTTGTCAACCTTGACTTCTGGTCTGCACCAACTAACTCTACCGGCTGTGCTGGGTGAACAAGCCACTGATTTGTTACGCCGGCCAAGAACAGACTGACTCACTCTCTCTTCCTCAGTCAGTATTTCCCTGTTACCTGCTGCCAATATTCTGCACTGGGTGCTCCTTCTGGTGTTGAGACGGCCAAATTTTGATGAGTTCACTATCAGAAGCTCCTGCCTCTCCCCCACCCCTTCCTCTCATCGACCACTCTCCTGTCCGATTGGATTCATTTGTCAGCCATTTGCCTTTTCCACCTATTACCTCCAGCTTCTCACTTCACCCCCTCCCCCACCCACCTACCTCCCCCTGCACATGGCTTCACCTTTCACCTCGTACTCTTCTCCCCTCCCCCCACGTTCCTATTCTGGCTCTTTCCCCTTTCTTTCTGGTCCTGATGAAGGGTAGCCCGAAACATCAACTCTTTATTCATTTCCATAGATGTTGTCAGACCTCCTGAGTTCCTCCTGCATTTTGTGTGTGTTTCTCTGGATTTCCAGTATCTGCAGAATCTCTTGTGTTAAGGACCACAATACATTGTTCTTTTGCAAGAAGATAATAAACACAAGAAAATAAGAGGGGAGTCAGTCCCTCAGCTCCTTAAACCTGCCCCACCATTCAATACAATTGGAGCTGATCTGCCTCAGGCCCCATCTCCTCTTCTGTACCAGTCCCACAACATCCCGAATTCCCCAATTTTTCAAATATTTATCCATCTCCTCTTCTGTCCCAGTCCCACACAATCCTGAATTCCCCAATCTGTCAAATATTTATCCATCTCTTCATTAAATACCTCCCAACTGCTTGTGGTGGGAAAAGCCACTGATCCCAGGAATTACCCTTATGGATCACTTTTGGATTGCCTGCAGTGTCAGTGCAATTGTGTTCAAACAAGGGGAGCAGAACTGTGCACAGTACCAAGAGGGTCTCCAACACTCTGGACAACTGTAACAACACTTCCTCAGTTCTAAACTCCAAATCCGTTGAATTAAGGTTTATATGTCACTCCTGTTCCTAATTACTTGCTGCACCAAAACTTTTGTGATTCCTTTACAAGAACATCTTGATCCCTCTGCAATTCACTCATTTACAATTCCTCTCCATTGACATTACAGTCTGATTCCTCTTACTCAAGGGCCCCACCTCACACTTTCCTGTATTAAACTCCATGTGCTGAGTTATCACCCACTCATTGAATCTATCGATATCCTATTGTACAGTCCAAATTTCCTCATTGGAACTTGTATTTCCTCCTGTTTTGATGAATTTCAATATCTGTTCATTACAATATATTAATCAATAATTAGAAACTCTGCTACTTAGAATCTATCAGCTCTGTGTTTAAGAAAAAACTGAAAATGTTGGAAACACACAGCAGTTTGTGCAGCATCTGTGGAAGGTGAAACAGAGTTAATATTGCAGGTCCTAGACACTCTCAGAATAGGGAGAATGACTTTAGATAGTCGTTTGAGCAGCGACCTATCAGAGAGACTGGACGCTTGAGAAGACATAGTTCACTCCTGTTCGCCCATTGTGCAGAAAATGCAGTGACTCATGGCAGTTTGGTGCTTTGGGCAGCGCCCAACCAGAATTCAGGATTGATTGACAAGAACAGATTAGAGTGAGGCAGTGGCTAGCGGAGCGGCCATCATTGGAGTGGTCAGAGTTAGAGTGGAGATTTTGAGGCTTAAGCTCTTCAAGGCTTCAATGAGGAGAGGCTTCAGTTAAAGAAAGCAAAAACAAAGCTGTAGGTAGAGTTTTCTTTCCCTCCACTTTTTATTGTTTTTCCTTCTTTATGGTTGCTCAGTTAGGAACAGTAGAGATGCCAGGCAGGATAGTGGAATGTTCCTCTTGTGGGACGTGGGAAGGCAGGGAGATCTCCAGTGTCCCTGACAACTATACCTGTGAGGAATGCTTCCAGCTACAGCTTCTCACACTCTGTGTTAAGGATTTGGAGCTGGAACTGAAAGAACTCTGGATCATTTGGGAGGCTGAGGGGTTGATAGATAGAACATATCAAGAAGAAGTTACACACAAAGTGGTAAACACGAGAAATTGGGTGACAGTCAGGACAGGGAAAGGGATTAAACAGCCAGTGCAGAGTACCACTGTGGCCATCCCCATCAACAACAGGTACACCACTTGGATACTGTTGGGGGGGGAGGGGGTGACCTAGCAGAGGAAAGTCACAGCGGTCAGGTCTCTGGCACGGAGTCTGGCTCTGTAACTCAGGAGGGAAGTGGGGAAGAAGGGGTAAACTGTGGTGGTAGGAGATTCATTTGTTAGGGAACAGAAAGGAGGTTCTGTGGACAAGAATGAGTTTCCCAGATGTTATGATGCCTCCTGGGTGCCGGGGTCCAGGACATCTTGGATTAAGTCCTCAGCGTTCTTAGGTGGGAGGGTGAAGAGCCAGAAGTCGTGGTCCGTGCAGGTAGGAAGTGTGGTGAGATTCTACAAAGTGAGTTCAGGAGTTTGGTGCTAATTTGAAGGGCAGAACTTCCAGGATTGTGATCTCAGGATTACTAGTCAGGCCACGTGTGAGTGAGGCCAGGAATAGGAAGATTATACAGTTTAACACATGGCTAAGGAGTTGGTGTAGGAGGGAGGGCGTCAGATTCTTGGAACATTGGGCTCTCTTCCAGGGAAAATGGGACCTGTACAGAAGTCACAGTTTGTACCTGAACTGGAGGGAGACTAGTATCCGAGTGGGAAGGTTTGCGAGTGCTGCACGGGGTTGGGGAGGAGTTGTTAAACTGGAGTTGCATCTGGATGGGAACCAGAGTGTCAGAACAGATAGTGGAGAGGTTGTGGGGACAGACGGGAATCAAAAGGTTGAGCATGGTGCGACTGATGTCCTGAGCTGTGTATACTTCAATGTAAGAAGTATCATAGGAAAGGCAGATGAGCTCACAGCATGGATCAACACCTGGGAATATGGTATTGTAGCCATTAGGGAGACTTGGTTGCAGGAGGGGCAGGACTGGCAGCTCAATATTCTGGGGTTCCGTTGTTTTAGACACAACAGAGCGGGAGGGATTAAAGGAGGAGGGAATATTTTACTATTCAAGGATAATATCCTGGCAGTGCTCAGCCAGGCCAGACTGGAGAACTCATCTAGTGAGGCATTATGGTGGAACGGAGGAATAAGAAAAGTGTGAACACGTTAATGGGGCACATTACAGATTATACGAAAGTCTGAGAGATGTAGAGGAACAAATTTATGGAGAGATCGCAGAGTGTTGCAAGAAATATAAGGTTGTTATAGTTGCTGATTTTAACTTAAAATATATTGACTTGGACTCCCATAGAGTCAAAGGAGTGCCGAGGGACCAGTGTTGGGTCCGTTGTTTGTCATCTATATCATCTATCTGGCTAGTTCTGACAAAGATAAACAGAGAAAGCAAGTTGCTTAATGTTACTGAATTCAATACCGAGTCCAGAAAGGAATGACGTGCCCTGAGATTATGTTCAGAAACAAAATCTGACTTTCCATAATTTGTCTATAATGGTCTGAAATTTTGTGTGGCCAGTTGTTCTGAACAGAGATTTAAACTAAAATGGACATTCAGATATTTTAAACCTCCAGCAGGTTTCCAGTCCTCAGCTGTGGGGCCAAGGACTGTATGTGTTTGTGGTCCAGATGAAGCAGCTCACAATGTTCTGACAGAGACACTTCATTCTATCCCTCTGCTCAGTACCAAGTACATCATTTCATGTAAATACAGAATTATGTTCGAGCACTTACCTGGAATCGAATTGCTGACAGAAATGCCAAGTAAGAATATCAGGTTAAAGAAAGCAGTTAGGAAGAACATCCAATCTAAAAAAAGAAATAAAAACCATTTGAAATTCTCAGAGTCAGAATTCAGACTCAGGTTAATCATCACTGACATATGTCATGAAATTTGTTGTTTTGTGGCGACAGTACAGAGCAATAAATAAAATACACTATAAATTACACTGAGATATGCAGTTGTGAAAGAGAGAACAAAAATATTGAGATTGTCTTCACGGGTTCATGGACCGTTCAGAAATCTGATGACAGAGGGGAAGAAGCTGTTCCTAAATCATTGAATGTGGGTCTTCAGGCTCCTGTGCCTCCTCCCTGATGGTAATAATCCCCCTGAGTTACAATCTACACAACTTATTCAAAACTTGCATCAATGAAGTGCCGCAGTGAACAGAGATGAACCCGGGCTTGGTCAGGTTCATTGTGATATTCAGTGTCCTAACATGAGGCAATCAACCAGCTCAGAACTGGACCAGACATTCAAGCATTGGACTGAAGGAGGTTCAGAGAGCTCTCACACACTGGCAACAAGTGGAGAGACCAGGGAGGGACCAAAAGCATCTTCTGGTTCCCTCTGGAAACACTACATTTGATAACTTACTGACCCACAGGCATCACATGTGGAAATGACAGGTACTCTGTAGTTTGTCCATGTGTACATCCAGTGGATGGGATATCAGACCACTGTAAATCAGTTCTGCTGAATTATCCCAGTGACCTGGAGGACTGTAATTAAACATTTTGCCAGTGACTGAGTTCCATGTCTGACAGTACAGCCTGTTCTGATGCAGAGAATCACAACATCACTGTTTCCAGCTGTTCAATGGCATCGGACAGTGTTCTGGTTCAAATTGAAAACTGAACTCCACGAGGGTGCAGGCTGAACAGTCCACATGCTGGAACATTTTATGCAGACGTGTTGAAAGATTATCCTGAATATAAAAATAATGCCTTAGTTCCATCCTTTAACTTTTGCAGCAACTTATCAGGATGCCATGATGGTTGTGATTGAGATCATACATCTGTCTCTGCTCCCTCAATCTGCCCACAGGATCAACCCTTCGAAATATTACACATCACTCCAGTACTGAAAATTGTATCTGTCTCCAGATTCATCTGTCTCTATATTCTACCCCATCTCCTTGCCAAGTTTCACATCCACACATCCCCCTCACCCATACTCTCCTGCCGTTTCTTGGCATCTTTGTATAACGCAATCACATTTGCTGCTGTCCAATTTAATAGAAACTTTTCAGAACAGGGAGAACATTTAAATTGCTGCATGAAGTATGTCATTTGCTGCCTCTTTCAGACCCCAGGATGAGGTCCATCTGGATATCCAACTTGTCAGATGGCAGCTCCAACAATTGACTCAGTATTTCTTCCCTGGTGATTGTCATTTTCTCCGATTTGTTGCCCAACACTGGTTCTCACTCAGATTACAGCTCAATGCTCATCAATACTTTCAGAAACCTCCTTGACTTTCCAACTCGCTTCCCCTTCCTCTCTGCAGTCTATAAACCTTTATATTTCTGTTCTAATCCCCTCCTTCTCAGCAAGCTTGATCTTTGTGCTTTCAGTAAATTGTTCTTTACCTCTGAATTTACCCCACTAAAGCTCACCCCCTTTCCTTAATCCTTCAAGCTTTTCTCTGATACCCCACTGTCTGACCGAGCCTGGGGTCATCTGCCCTCATCTTGCTTTACTTGGCTTGGTGACAGACTTCATTTGGTCATTTGCCTGTGAAACAGCCGGGGGTGTTTATTGTACAAACATTGATTCTATTCTGGGACAACTTTAGCCTCTACGGTGAAGTAGATCTCAAACTGAACTTCGCCAGGCCTTGCTTGAATCAGGCAATAAGGAAGGAATGTCAATATTTTAAACGCTGGATAGTTTATGATGTGGAGAGGAAGAGGGGAACGTGTTCCCTCGTGCTGACTTACTGGAAATTGCCATTGAATACAAAGTGATTGCAAATATCTTTTACAAATTAGTCACAGATTACTTGGAGAGATGATCAGAGTTCATACACAAAGTCAGTTACCGTCATCAGGATCATCAGGATCAGCCACACAGACGAACCACAACACTGTCACCACATTTATGAATGGCAACATCAAGAAGAACAAACCCAAGGCAAGAATTAAAACGTCCTTGATGGAATCACCTGCAAGTGAAAATAAATTCAAATAAAAAAATATGTAACAATTCACCAGAGAAATGACCACAACAGCTGCACAATGTTGTAAACAGCCAAACTGTTCCACTTTCATCCTGCAGGGACGGGCATGTGACAACCTCTGCCCAGTCTTCCTGACTCTAAATCAATTGACTGCATGTCCTCTAAGGTGGGAAAACAAGATGCTTAACTGTTGTTCCAACCTGGAACAGACAATTCCCAATCCTGATCAGTTGTCCAATCTTTCCAGGTCACCTCCTGCCAATATTCTGCACCACCTGCTCCTTCTGGTGCTGCAATGGCCACTCCATAGAATATTACAGCACAGAAACATAACCTTTTGGCCCTTCTTGGCTGTGCCAAACCATTTTTCTGCCTAGTCCCACTGACCTGCACCTGGCCCATATCCCCCCCAAACCCCTCTCATCCATATATCTGTCCTTTGGGAGGGCACTACACTGATCCACATGATCCAGGATTTGATTTTCCCAACTTCCACAACAACTGGTTATGGAGTTACCCCACAATTTCACTGGAAAGTCACTGAGACTCTCAACCTCTGACTCGATTCCACATTTTGTCACAAAAGTTCTCCCACTCATTTAGCCAGAGGAGCTCAGGCTGATATCCACAATCTGGTCAGGGGCACATTCGATGAGAGAAAGTCTCCTTGTGAAGGGCAGGTTGATGCCCAGACACCTGCACATCAGACTTATTGTCACCAGCGACTTTATTTCAGATATCAGGGTCTGATGTTGCATCGTGCCAGGAACAGGAGTGTGTCTGACAGCTCTTTACATTCTTCATATCGTTTCAATGACGTCACACAGGAACTGGAAAATTCAGCAAACTCCTGTGAGCGGGGGCAGAGTGAACTTCTCCACGTGAGAAACAGAACCTGTAATCTCACAGCATCTTTCACCAGTCTCTGGTCCAGACAGTGAAGTACTTTACGTGCAGTCACTGTTGGAGGGAATGAGACTCAGTTTGTACGGAGTAAGGCTGAACAAACAGTCATGTAAAAGCTGGCTTTGTGATGTTGGTTAACAGAATTATTTTTCCGATACTGGGGAGAAATCCTTTGCTCTTTTGGAAATAACACCAAAGGATCATTTACACCTTCCCGAAGAAGGCAGATGGGACTCTGGCTTAATGTCTCATCCAAAAGTGGAGATCTCTCAACGTGCAACACTTCCTCCACACTGGTTCTGAGAATGTGGGTGATGCTGGTAAAGCCACAGATATTCCCTGTCCGTTTACCCTGACAGGGGGATGGTGAGCCTCCCACTGGAATCTCTGTTGTTCTCATGGTGATGCTGGGTGTTGGTCTGTTGTTTAAGAGGGGCAGCAAGGACAAGCCCGGGAACTACAGCCTGGTCAGCCTGACATCAATGGTGGGGAAGTTACTGGAGGGAATTCTGAGCAATAGGATCTACCAGGATTTCATTAGACAAAATCTGATTAGGAGGAGACATCATAGCTTTATGTACAGGAAGTTATGGTTGATGAATTGTTCAGAGTTTGTTTTTGAAGAGATAACCAAAAGGGTAGAGAGGACAATGAATGTTATCTATTTTAACAAGATCCTGACATGAATCCAGGGGCTTCCAGGGGGATTCAAAATTGGTTCCGAGTTAGCAAATTGTTTTCCATTATAGAAGCTGGTGACTCGTGGTGTGATGCAGGTGTCAGTGTAGGGACTCTTGTTATTTGATATTTTTATCAGTGATTTGTATACAAAAGCGCAAGGTTTGATCAATAAGTTTGCATATTACACAAAATTAGGTGTTGTCGTTGATAGTGAGGGCGGCTATTGTGGGTTGCAGGGGGATTTTTAACCATTTAGGGAAGAGGGCTGAGGAGTGTCAAATGGGTTTCAAATCTAATGGAACCTTCTCCCAATCAAGAGAACTTGAGAAAATTAATACTGATCATAAACTATAACTCTAGTTTGTTCTTTTAGACCCCAGGATGAAGTCCATCTTGACCTGGGGCTTGGCAGATGGAAGCTCTGACAATGTGCTCAGTACCTCTTCCCTGGTGATGGTAATGTACCCAGTTTACTGTCCCACATGGTTCTCCCTCAGACAATGGCTCAATATTAAAATGCTGATCTGTTCTTTCAGACCCCTCTGGCTTTACATTTCACTCCCCGTCTCTCTCAGTCTACAAGTTTCTGTATTTCTGCATCCCTTTCCTCCTGTCCACCTGAGACAACCTGATCATCATCACTTTGTGCTTTGAGCTGTCTTGTTCCTTATCTTGAATTTACCCCCAATAAAGCTCTCTATCCCTCCCTGATCCATTAAACTCTTCTTTAATACACAACTCCCTGACCAAACCTGGGGTCATCGGCCCTTTTCCTGATTCCTGTCTCTCGGTGACAGACTTCATTTGGTAATTTGTCTGTGAATCAGCGGAAAACATTTACACTACAAACACCAGTCGCTACTGGTACTGTTCTTGGATAACTATAGTCTGTGTGGTTAAGTTATTTTCAAAGTGAACTCAGCCAGGACTGGCAAAAGTTAGGCCATGAGGAAGGAATGTCAATATTTTGAACTTTGAATGGTTTATAACTTGAGGAGGAAGAGGGAGAAGGTGGTGTTCCCTTGCATTAATTGATTGGAAGGTGTTGTTGAAATCAAAAATCAGAATCAGGTTTATTATCACCGACATGTGACGTGAAATTTGTTAACTTAGCAGCAGCAGTTCAATGCAATACATAAAATAGAAAAATAAATACATAAATCTTATTCAATATACTTTATACAGTATTGTAGCGATGCTACATGCATGCGGTAGTCGCCGCATGGTCTCCAGCCCCCTGTCGCTTTGGGCACCATGTGCAGGGGGGAGGGCCATGGGCTGTCGGACCGCCGTATGATACCCAATTCCTCCATCCTCTTGAACTCCTCCTTCGCCAGTCGGAGCTTGTCTGGGGGAAGCCGCCGAGCGCGGGCATGGAGGGGTGGTCCTTGTGTCGGGATGTAGTGCTGTACGCCGTGTCTGGGCATGGCTGCCGTGAACTGCGGTGCCAGAACCGATGGGAAATCCGCCAGGACTCTGGTGAAGTCATTGTCGGACAGCATGATGGAGTCTAGGTGTGGGGCCGGCAACTGGGCTTCACCCAGGGAGAACGTTTGAAAGGTCTCGGCGTGGACCAGTCTCTTCCTTGGCAGGTCGATCAGTAGGCTGTGAGCCCGCAAAAAATCCGCACCCAGAAGCGGTTGGGCTACGGCGGCCAGTGTGAAGTCCCACGTGAACCGGCTGGAGCCGAAATGTAGCCGCACCGTACGGGTGCCGTAGGTCCTTACTGTGCTGCTGTTCACGGCCCTCAGGGTGGGACCCGGTGCCCTGTTGCGGGTGTCGTAACTCGACAGAGGTAAGACGCTGATCTCGGCTCCGGTGTCGACCAAAGAGCGCCGTCCCGACCGCTTGTCCCACACATACAGGAGGCTATCCCGATGGCCTGCCGCCGTAGCCATCAGCGGCGGCTGGCCCTGGCATTTCCCGGGAACTTGCAGGGCGGGCGACAGCAGCGGGCTTCTGCGCCCCACCGCTGGTGGTAGAAACACCATTGTTCATTGGCCTCCCCATCCCTGCCTCTGGGGTTAGTGGGCTCTGCGGCTGGGCCTGGTCTGGTTTGCTGCTGGGAGCGTGGCCTGGTGATCAGTGAGATGGACGCCCCACTCTCCTACTTGGCTTTCCACAGCAAGTCCGCCCAGGCCGCCACCTTCCGGGGGTCGCTGAAATCCGCGTCGGACAGCAGCAGGCATATGTCCTCAGGCACCTGGTCCAGGAATGCCTGCTCAAACATGAGGCAGGGCTTGTGTCCTCCGGCCAGGGACAGCATCTCGTTCATCGAAGCTGACAGCGGTCTGTCTCCCAAACCATCTAGGTGCAGTAAGCGGGCAGCTCGCTCGCGCCGTGAGAGTCCGAAAGACCTTATGAGCAGGGCTTTGAAATCTGTGTATTTGTCATCAGCTGGGGGCGACTGTATGAACTCCTCAACCTGGGCCGCTGTGTCCTGGTCGAGGGAGCTCACCACGTAGTAGTAACGTGTGTCATCCGAGGTTATCTGTCGAATGTGGAATTGGGCTTCTGCTTGCTGGAACCATAGGTGAGGTCGCAGCGTCCAGAAGCTTGGCAGTTTTAACGAAACTGCATGAACAGATGCGGTGTCGTTCATCTCCGGTCCAAATATCGTTTGGGCCGTCGGGGTCACCAATTGTAGCGGTGTGCTACACGCAGCGCTGAAATAATGAAACGGAGTCGATGAGCTGCAGTTGCAAAAGAGATTTATTCAAACTTCGCAGCCTCGCTTTAAAGTCTCCCTGATCCCGCCTTCCCCGGGCGGGAATGCTGTAGGGGTCGCGTATTCACAGTCCCGTCCTGCGCCGGGCTGTTCCCCTTGCTGGTGAAGCAGACTTGGCGCCCTCTTTGGGACCGGCCTCAATGCCGGCCCAAGCCGCTTTGTGAGCCAGTTCGAGTGCGCTGGGAAGTGGGTCGTCACAGTATACATATATTGAACAGATTAAAAATCGTGTAAAAAACCAGAAATACTATATTTTAAAAATAAAGTGAGGTAGCATCCAAGGGTTCAATGTCCATTTAGGAATCAGATGACAGAGGGGAAGAAGCTGTTCCTGAATCGCTGAGTGTGTGCCTTCAGGGTTCTATACCTCCTACCTGATGGTAATGGTGAGAAAAGGGCATATCCTGGGTGCTGAGGGTCCTTAATAACAGACACTGCCTTTCTGAGACACCGCACCCTGAAGATGTCCTGGGTACTTTATAGGCTGGTAACCAAGATGTTGCTGACTAAATTTAGAAACCTCTGCAGCTTCTTTTGGTCCTGTGCAGTAGCCCCCACCCCCTCACCAGACAGTGATGCAGCCTGTCAGAATGTTCTCCACAGTACTTCTATAGAAGTTTTTGAGTGTATTTGTTCACAAATCTCTTCAAACTCCTAACAAAGTATCACCACTGTCTTGCCTTCTTTATAACTGCATCAACATGTTGGGACCAGGTTAGATCCTCAGAGATCTTGACACTCAGGAGCTTGAAGCTGCTCACTCTTTCCACTTCTGATCCCTCTAGGAGGATTGGTATGTGTTCCTTCGTCTTAACCGTCTGGAAGTGCACAGTCAGCTCTTTCATCTTACTGACATTGAGTGCCAGGCTGTTGCTGTGGTACCACTCCACTAGTTGGCATATCTCACTCCTGTATGCCCACTCATCGCCACCTGAGATTCTACCAACAACAGTTGTATTGTTAGCAAATTTATAGATGGTATTTGAGGTATGCCTAACCACACAGTCATGGGTATCCGGAGAGTAGAGCAGTGGGCTAAGCACACACCCCTGAGGTGCACCAGTGTTGATCGTCAGCGAGGAGGATATATTATCACCAATCCGCACAGATTGTGGTCTTCTGGTTAGGAAGTGGAGGATCCAATTGCAGACGAAGGTACAGAAGCCCAGGCTTTGCAACTTCTCAATCAGGATTGCGGGAATGATTGTATTAAATGCCGAGCTATAGTCAATGAACAGCGTACTGACACAGGTGTTTGTGTTGTCCAGGTGGTCTAAGGCAGTGTGAAGAGCCATTGAGATTGCATCTGCTGTTGATCTATGATGGCGATAGGCAAATTCCAATGGGTCCGGATCCTTGCTGAGGCAGGAGTTCAGTCTAGTCATGACCAACCTCTCAAAGCAGTTCATCACTGTCGATGTGAGTGCTACCGGGCGATCATCATTAAGGCAGCTCACGTTATTCTTCTAAGGCTCTGGTGCTTCTGGTGCTCCCGATGCAGCCTTCTATATATTGGTGAGACCTGACGTAGACTGGGAGACCGTTTCGCTGAACACCTACGCTCGGTCCACCAGAAAAAGCAGGATCTCCCAGTGGCTACACATTTTAATTCCACGTCCCATTCCCATTCTGATATGTCTATCCATGGCCTCCTCTACTGTCAAGATGAAGCCATACTCAGGTTGGAGGAACAACGTCTTATATACCGGCTGGGTAGCCTCCAACCTGATGGCATGAACATTGATTTCTCTAACTTCCGTTCAAACCGCTCCTCCCCTTCTACCCCATCATTCATTCATTCATTTATTCATTATTCCCCCCTTTTTTCTCTCTCTTTTTACTCTCTCTGTCCCTCTCACAATAACTCCTTTCCTGTTCTCCATCTTCCTCTGGTGCTCCCCTCCCCCTTTCTTTTTCCCAAGGCCTCCTGTCCCATGATCCTCTCCCTTCTCCAGCCTTGTATCCTTTTTGCCAATCACCTTTCCAGCTCTTAGCTTTATTCCTCCCCCTGTTTTCTCCTATATTTTGGATCTCCCCCTCCCACTTTCAAATCTCTTACTATCTCTTCTTTTAGTTAGTCCTGACGAAGGGTCTCAGACTAAAAAGTCGACTGTACTTCTTCCTATAGATGCTGCCTGGCCTGCTGTGTTCCACCAGCATTTTGTGTGTGTTGTTTGAATTTCCAGCATCTGCAGAATTCCTCGTGCCTCCACAAATCATACCTGGTTTTCTGGTACAGGTCTGGATCGCCAGTCTGGAATGCCACAAATCTAGCCTTCTGCAGACGACGTACCTCCTGGTTCATCCACGGCTTCTGGTTTGAGAATGTGCAGTAAGTCTTTGCAGGCACACACTCATCCACACAGGGTTTGATGTAGTTGGTAACAACTGCAGGATACTCATCCAGGTTCAAAGATGAATCCCAGAATATAGTCCAGTCCACCGATTCAAGGCAGTCCTGTAGGCACTCCTGTGCTTCCCTTGTCCAAACCTTCTTGGTCCTCACTGCTGGTGCTGCAGTCTTCAGTCTCTGCCTGTGCTCAGGGAATGGAAGTACAGCTAGGTGATCAGACTTCCCGAAGTGAGGGTGTGGAATAGCACGGTAGGCATCCTTGATGGTGGTGTAACAGTGGTCCAGTGTGTTGTTTCCTCTGGAATTGCAAGTGATCTGTTGATGGTAATTGCTTAGTCATTTTTTTCAGACTGGCCTGGTTAAAATGTCCCAAAACAATGGTGAAGGCATGAGGATGCGCTGTTTCGTGCATGTTGATCCCATTGCTCAGATCATCTAAAGCCTGATCGACATTGGCCTGAGGTGGAATGTGTACTGCTACCAAAATGACCCCGGAGAACTCCCGTGGTAGGGAAAAAGGACAGCACTTAACTGCTAGATATTCCGGGCCTGGTGAGCAGAATTGGGACATCACTAATATATTTGTGCACCAAGAAGAGCTGATCATGAGGCATACTCCTCCACCTCTGCTTTTGAGAGACTCTATAGATCTATACTGACGGTGTATAGTAAACCCGTCGATCTGAATCGCTGCATCCAGTACGGAAGGAGTTAACCAGGATTCCGTGAAACAAAGGACACACGCGGTCCTAATGTCCCTCTGATTCAACACCCTGGCTCTGAGATCATCGATTTTATTCACCGGAGACTGAATGTTTGCCAGCAAGATAGTCGGTATAAGGAGTTTAAATCCCCGTTTCCTTAAACACACTTGTAACCCGGATCTACAGCCGCGCTTCCTCCATGGGCACTTCCATCCACAATCAGAGTCGTTTCCGTCAGTTTTAAGCAGCAATAGTTAGTTTAAATGCATTAAGACATCTTTGTTGACTGTACTGACCTTGGAAGTAGTTGTGCTTTTTAGCTGTATCAGTCTGAAACAAGAATATTTAATCAAATATCTAAGCAAGATGATTAACAGCCTGAAGGAAAGGCCTTCCCACACCCAACTGTATCAAGGATGAGAAAGGCCCCAAACACTCACTCACTCCCCTCACCATCATTGGGATCCTTTACACCAACCTAATATGATGCTGAAATTTGACAACACCATGATCAAACACCAGTGAGCTGAGACACGTTCCTCTCCAGACTACTTTTTCTAAAGACCCTCTGGAGTCAGATCAGAGGCAACACCAGTATCATTCCAGCTGTGGTGACACTGTAAATTAGAATTTCATAACTGGGAAAAATGTCAGACAATTTCATCCCACAGGTCACAGGAATCCAGAGGGTTCGGTGGGGGTGAAGATTATTCAGGGTTTTTTCTTTTCTATCTTTTTATTAAAATGAGTCTAAAATTACTTGGAGATGTGACTGGAGTTGATACACAAGTGTGAAAATACAATGACAGATACCTTCGTCCAAAGTCTTTTTAATGGCCAGAATTAAAAAGAACACAAATGGCAGTACGATTGACAAGACGATAGTGACGATTCCCGTGGTGGAAAGGCCTGTAATTAAAAACAAATTCAAATAAGTAAACCTGTAACAATTCATCAGGTAAATGACCATAACAGCTGCATATTGATGCAAAGAACCAAACTATTCCACTTATCTCCACAGGGCAGGAAATGTACCAACCTCTGCGCAGACTTGCTAACTTTGTCTACATGACTGAACCAACTGACTCTGCATGGACTCCGATGTGGGATAACAACATGCTGACCTGTTATTCCAGACCAGAATTATTCCCTGCGGTCTAATCTATCCTGGTCACTTGCTGTCAATATTCTGCACTGGCTGCATCTTCTGGTGTTCCAATGGCCACACCTTGAGGAGTGCACGACACTGCAGCCAGACATCCCACATGGTCCATGGTTTGATTCTCCTGACATCCACAGAGATGGTTATGGAGCTGTCCCAAAATTTCACCGGAAACTCACTGAATCACCCAAGTTCAATCTCAAATCATCAGTTTCTGATTCATCTACCACTGATAACCGGGCTCAGTCGTTAACCCTCGCAGGGTTGGGTGGGTACAATTGCTTACTGGCTCCATTCCACACTTTGTCAACTAATTTTTCCCATTACTTTTACAAGAAGGAGTTCTTGCTGATATCAATGATGTGGTCAGGGTACATTTGAGGAAAGAATACTGTTCTTTTGGAGGGAACATTGACGTGCATGTGGTTATTTGACGCATACAAAATGCTCATTGTCACCCAGTTGTGGGTCTGAGGACTGCAAATGCTGGTGGTCCTGATAAAGCATCTGACAATGTACTGACTGAGATACTCAATGCATTCCAACCACCCTGCAGAGAACTGAGTTCATCACTTTCACACAAGTTTATTTGACCACATACCAAAAGTCGTAGTGCTGACGATCCAGGCAATGATGAAACTATTGATGAGGACAATATCACAGACGGCTTTCAATTTCCACCAAATTGTGATCATCTTAGAACCTTTTCAAAAATAAAAAGAAATTTATAACATTTGATAACCAAACAATATAAATGATTTAACACATGCATCAATGGACAAATGTCCTGGTAACAGAGCTTGACTCAGGGTTGTTTCGATTGGTGATGATATTGCATGTCCTAAACATCAAGCAACCCAAACAACTCTGAAATGGATCAGATGTCAGAGCTTTGGATTGAAGGAAGTTCAGGAGTTCACTCACCACTGCAGCAAATGGGGAGCTCAGAGAGACACAAAACACAGTCTGTGGCTGCTACCAGGATTTGTTTTACATTTGATAACTTAGATAAACCCTCAGCCAGTGACTGTGCATGTGGAAACAGATAGACTGCAGCTTCCCTCTGGACGTGTCCAGCAGATGAGGCAACAGCCACTGTCGATATTCTCTGCTGTATTCCCTCATGATCTCAGGGGCTGACACTGACATCAAGTTGCCAGTGTTAACAAAAACCAACCCCAGCTGTAACACTGAGGTTCCACTGTTTGACGGTGAATCCTGTTCTGATGCCGAGGACTGGAACAGCTGCTCACAGCATCAGGCAGTGGCTTATTCCAACATTGAAACTAAACAGCTCAAGGGTACAGGCTGAACTGTCCAAATGCTGGGATATTTAATACAGATAAGGGGAGAGGTTGTCCAGGACATCCAGCGGTGAGCAATGCACACGATCCAAGGACACCTCTCTTGTAGTGGTTTTTGTTCATTTCCAATTGCTCTCAAGAAAGGGGGGGTGGAAGAGCTGGTTTCTTATTTTGCACCCACCACCTAAATTCCCACCCACTTCAGACCCCACATTACTGAAAAAGAATTTCTCTCAATTTCCTCACAAATGCTCTTTCACATTCCCAAACTTATCGTCCACATCGCAGGAGTTACTGAGGTGTTGAATCAAACCCTCTTCATATCACCAAATCCCCTTTCCCCATTATAACTATAACTCATTCACCTGAGACTCTGCCCATTGGCACAACTTCCATCACTATACACTCAAGATTAACAGGCCTGAACACCCGGTCTGATTAACTGGTTTAACTAATCATGAAAAGATTCAGCTCTTGCTCACTGAACTGTTTGAAGATGAACTAGAACAACAATATGAACCAAACCGTGAATGCTTGCGTAAAAATAAATTTCAGGTCTGAACCTGAAATGTTCACAACCCCTTTACCTCAGACAAGAGAAAATCTGCAGATGCTGGAAATCCGAGGAATACACACAAAATGCTGGAGGAACTCGGCAGGCCAGGCAGAACAAAGCAGAGTCGATGTTTCGGGCCGAAACCCTTTGGCAGGACCATTTTGTGTGTGCAACCCCTTTACCTTCACAGATGCTGCTGACCCACCGAGTTTCTCCAGCAACTTGTTTTCTGTTCCTGATCCCAGTGTCATCAGTCTCCTGTTTCCATGGAGACTTGCGGGTCTGACTATTCATCAGCCTCTCTCCTTTCTCTTTGTCCTTGTTGCCCATCATGGAATTTTATCTCAGTCTAGATTTTATCCCATTACCTCTCCACATTAAACTTACCCATGAAGCATACCTTCCATTCATTACCAATTTCCCTTCCAGCACCGAATGTTAACAAATTTCCCAGTCCTGTTACAGTAGTGAAGCAGTTTTGGTCACCGTCCTACAGGAGAGATGCCATCAGCTGGAAACTGTGCACAGGAGACTTGTGTAAGGATGTTGCCAGGACCTAAAGAGTCATAGAAAAGTACAGCACAGAAACATGGACCTTTGGCCCATCTAGTCTATGCTGAACCATTTAACTGCCTACTCCCATCCACCTGCACTCGACCATAGCCCTCATACCCCTCCCATCCATGTACCTATCCAAACTTTCCTTAAACTTTGAAATCGAGCTCGCATGCACCACTTGTGCTGGCACTTTGATGCAGAATCTCACGCCTCTCTGAATGAACAAGTTTCCTCTTAAACTTTCACCTTTCCAGTTTAAGATGGTGCTACCAAAGGTATGAGACAGCTCACTGCTAGTTTGAAAGCAAAGGAATTCGATTAAACCCATTATTAATAACATTTTATTTTAATTGTGGTAAACTACCACCACAAGCAATGAAGAAGCGAGTGAAGGCAAAGTGAATTCACGGGATGTGCCCTGCTGGTGTGCTGCAAGATCAATGCACTTGGAGTTGGAACCGTGTTAGTTGGAGTGAATGATTCGGAGGGGAGAAGACGGGACAGAGGAGTCCGATGTCCGTCCAACTAACCGGGTGTGAGGATGGATCGCTCTGTGCATTGAGCCAAATTGGAGAGGTCGAGAACGGCTTCTTCAGCAGCGAAATCCGGGTCTGAACCAAATCTCTGGGTGGCGTTTTCAAGGCTCCTAATATGATGTACAATCTGCTGTTTGGACCATCTAAATGCCGGCCCATATAGACTGGAAAGGCAGGATGTCAAGAGTTGGACGAGGTTGGATCACTCTGGGCAATGAGCCGTTTTGGAGAAATCGAGAACAGCTCTTTCGAAAGCTAAATCTCAGCCTGTAGTGATTCACCAGTAGCAGGGCCTGGGTTCTAGTGTAAGGTTCCAACATCTTCAACCACTGAGGTTTGGAGGCTCAAAGGTCTTTTTTGTGGGTTAATTTATTCTTTTACTTTCCTCTGGACATGTTTCTTTTAATTCTCTACACATTGGGTGTTAGATTTTTTTCAGATATATGGGGTTAGTGTTTGTGTTTCTTTGTTTCATGGCTGTCTGTTAGGAGACGAATCTCAAGGTTGTAAAATGTATACATACTTTGATAATAAAATGCCCTTTGAACTTTGAATTTAAAGACTGGCTCAGATAGTCTGAGTGTTTCTCTCTCCGTGATGCTAAGGCTGTGAGACTGCCCCCGGTTGCTGTGCTTTGTGTCTGTGAACTTTGCAGCTGTTTACCCCGTTAAAATGATGAAGTGAATACCGAGGCTTTGGGCCTACTCCAGGCTGCTCCAGGGATTTGGATCTAAAGACTCAGTTTGGTTGGGAATGCTGTTGTTGTTGCTCGCTTCTATTGTTTATATGATTTGTTTTGGTGTTTCTGTTTCTCTTTCTCTCTGGGCACTGGGGAGTTGGTCTCATTTTCTTCAATTGGGTTCTTTCGAGTTCCTTGCTTTGTGACTGCCTGTAAGCAAACAAATCTCAATCTTGTATAATTTCTACATTCTTTGATAATAAATGCACTTTGAAACTTTGATCTTTGAAACTTAACCTTGACCTCTATTTGTCGATCCACCCAACCTCAGTGGAAAAAACCTGCTTGTATTTACCCTATCTGTACCCTTCAAAATCTCTGTCAAATCTCCCCCCAAACCTCTACTTTCCAAGGAATAAAGTCCTAACTTATTCAATCTTTCCCTGTAACTCAGGTCCTCCAACATCCTTGCAAATTTTCTCTGCATTCTTTCAACCTTATTTACACCTTTCCTGTTGGTAGGTGACCAAAACTGCACACAGTACTCCAAACTGGGCCTCACCAATTTCGATGCAACTTCAACATAACATTCCACTCCTCTTTCAATAAATTATGGACCGGTATTCCCAGATCCCCTTGTTTTACCACACTCCTCAGTGCCCTACCATTCTCTGTGTAAGACCTGCCCTGGTTGGTCCTCCCAAAGTGCATCACCAAGCACTTGTCTGCATTAAATTCCATCTGTCATCATTCAGCCCATTTTTCCAGCTGGTCCAGATGCCCCCCACAGGCAATGACAGCCTTCCTCGCTGTCCACAACACCCCCACGCTTGGTGTCAGCTGCAAATTTACTGATCCAGTGAATCACATTATCAACCAGATTGTTGACACAGATAACAAACAACAACAGACCCAGCACCGATCCCTGTGGAAATAAATTTTCAACACTGATTATAGTTGAAGAATAGTAGCAAAACCTCCAGCTCCTGGCATTAATATAATGAAAAGTACTCTTTCAAAATTATTTACATCTTTCCTGTAGGTAGGTGACCAAAACTACACACTGTACTCCAAATTAGACCTTACCAAAGTTTTAGACAACTTCAACCTTAGCATCTCCTGTACTCAATACATTGATTTATGAAGGCCAATGTGCCAAAAGCTTTCTCTATGACCCTATCTACCCATGACACAACTTCCAATGAATTATGGATGAATCAGTTTACTATCTCATCCTGAAAGCCAAGTGTCTGAACGTTTCATACCAACCTCCCATGTGGGACCATGTCAAATGCCTTGCTAAAGTCCACGTAGACAACATCCACTGCCTTGCTCTCATTAATTGTCCTGGTAACTTCCTCAAGAAACTTTAAAATATTGGTTAAACATGAACTATCACACACAAAGCCAAGCTGACCATCCCCAATGATAAAGCATCTTCTGATCAGAGGAACTCAGTGATAAGTTTGCAAAGATCATTGTTGATGAAAATCTAACACCCAAACAAGTTTACAATGCTGATTGTTTTATACTTTAAATAAAACCTAAAAAAACCTACAATTACAGTGTGCTGTAACGTTTTTATCAAAACACGACATTGTAGCTGGAGACTGGAAGCCTGTGGTTGTTGCTGTTGTTCAGCAGCTGATTCAAGCATTCTCTGTTACTGCTGTGCTGTGTAAGAGTGAGGCTACGCTCTTCAGCATGGTTGTTATTCTGGGTGGGGGTCTGTGACTCGTGGTGTTTTGTAGGTATCTGTGCTGGGACCTCTGTTGTTTGTAATGCAGAAGTGACTTGGATGGAAATTTAGATGGTAACTTTTCTTTATTTTACTGATTAAAATTTTTAATTGAATTTAATTGATTACATAGAAGATTAATAACCCTCCTCCCTCCTCTTGCCCCCTCCCCATAACATATCCCTAATGAAGAAGAAAGAAAAAAAAGAAAGAAAAAATAGAGAAAAAAAAAGAGAAAGAAAAGAAAAACTGCCTGGATATCGGAAGATCACCACATGCTCCATGGAATTCAAAATAAGTATAATATATGTATTTACTTCTTTCCCCAAAGGACCAACATCTTTATCTTTGGAGCACCTATATATACCATCCTATCTTTTGTAAATAAGGGCGCTAAATGCTCAGAAATGTGTCATATTTATCCCTTAGATTATAAGTAATTTTTTCAAGTGGAATGCAGCTAAAATTTTCATTATTCCAACGTTCCATATTTAAGTATGAATCCGATTTCCAAGTAACTGCAATAGCCTTTTTGGCTACTGCCAATGCAATTTTTATAAATTCTTTCTGATAATTGTTCAATTTAAATTTCAGTTTTATTCCTTCAATGTCACCTAGTAAAAATAATATTGGGTTATGTGGAAGTTGCATTCCAATAATTTGTTCCAATGAAACTCTTAAATTTATGCAAAAAGGTTGGATTTTAGAACAAGACCAAGTAGAATGTAGGAAAGTACCAATTACATCGAAAACATTGATCAGATAGGTTAGGGTTTAATCTATTTATTTTTTGCGGTGTAATATATATTTGATGTAGAAAATTATATTGTACTAGTCTAAGTCGAACATTTATTATATTTGTCATACTGTCAAAACAAGCTTGACCAACTTGTTTCATCAATTTTAATATTCAAATCAGTTTCCCATTTTTGTCTTGACTTATGAATTCCTTGTTTAATTGTCTGTTTTTGAATCAAATTATACATACAAGAAGTAAATTTTTTAATTTTTCCTTTTTGAATTAAAGTTTCTATTTCATTAGCTTTCGGCATTAACATTGTTTGATCCAGTTTATCTCTTAAATAAGCCCTTAATTGGAAATAACAGAAGAGAGTGTTATTTGATATTTTATATTTATTCTTTAATTGATCAAACAACATCAATATACCTCCTTCAAAACAATCTCCTATATATCTAATCCCTTTTTGAAACCAGTTATATAAAAGTTGGTTATCCATTGTAAAAGGAATGAGTCTGTTCTGAATTTGCTAATAAAGATTTCTTTATCTCATCATCAACATTTGTCTTGTTCCATAAATCAATCAGATGTTTTAATATAAGGGATTCTTTCTTTTCTCGTATCCATTTAGATTCCCATTTATATATAAAATCTTCTGGTATATTTTCTCCTATCTTATCTAGCTCTATTCTAATCCATGCAGGTTTATCTTCATCAAAAAAAGATGCAATAAATCTAAGTTGATTTGCTTTATAATACTTCTTAAAATTTGGGAGTTATAACCTTCCTAGGTCAAATTTCCATGTCAATTTTTCCAACGATATTCTTGACATCTTACCTTTCCAAAGAAATTTCCTCACACATTTATTCAATTCGTGAAAAAACTTCTACGGCAGTTGTATTGGTAATGTTTGAAATAAATACTGTAATCTAGGAAATATATTCATTTTTACAGCATTGACTCTGCCTACTAATGTTATTGGTAACATCATCCATTTATCAAGATCCTCTTGAATTTTTTTCAATAATGGCAAATAATTTAATTTATACAGATTCTTTATATCATTATCAACTCTTATACCTAAATACTTTATACCATTTACTGGCCATCTAAATTGAGTTACTAATCAACATTAACTATAATCTCCTTTAGTAAGAGGTAGAATTTCACTTTTATCCCAATTTATTTTGAACCCTGATATTTTCCCATATTCTTCCAATCTAAAAGATAATTTATGCAGCAAATGCGATGGGTTTGTTAGATAAATCAGAACATCATCAGCAAATAGATTAATCTTATATTCCTCCCGGTTAACTCTGAAACCCATAATATCTGAGTCAGTTCTAATTAATTCAGCTAATGGTTCTATCACCAATACAAATAAAGCAGGGGATAGTGGACAACCTTGTCTAGCTGACCTTGTTAACTGAAATGGTTTTGAAATCTAACGTTTGTCACTACTTTAGCTTTGGGACTAGTGTTTAAGGTTGATGGTAACTTTTCTGATGACAAAAAAATATTGGCAGAGTTGCAGACATTGTACGGATATTGTGTGCAGTTTTGTTTGCCCAGTTGTAGGAAGGATGTGGAGGCTTTGGAGAGGGTGCAGAAAAGCTTTACCAAGATGCAGCCTGGATTAGAGGGTATGAGCTACAAAGAGAGGTTGGGCAAACTCAGATTGTTTTATCTGGAGTGTCAGAGGCTGAGGGGTGTGGGGGGATACCTGACAGAAGTTTATAAAATTATGAGGGGAATAGATAGGGTAGACAGTCAGTCTTTTTTCCCAGGGTTGAAACGTCAAACACTAGAGGCTGCAGTTTGAAGGTCAATGGGAAAAAGTTTAAAGGAGATGTGCAGGTGTCAGGGTCCGGTCCGGAATCCGCGTTCCGGGTCTCGATCCGGTCCGAGTGCTCCGGACTCCGGGTCCTGCAGTTGCCCCTCCCGTCACCCGTGAACTAGTTAGGACCCACCTGGCTCAAGGAGACACACCTGTAACTCATTGAGCTGCAGGTGTTTATAAGGGGCCTTGGGACGGGGACCAGGCGGGTGGTTGTTTTGTTCTGTTTCCCCGCCGGCTCCGAACACTTCTCTTATTCTGTTATCGTGCCCGGGCTCAGATCTACTCCTCATCGTGCTTCTCTGCCCCGTACCAGTACTGTCAGGTACTGACAGGCTGTCTGCCGGCCTTTCCCGATTTTCCTGCTATCATGACTGTTGTGTTGGTCACCCTGGACGTATGCCTGTTCCTACCCCTTGCCTCCGTCGGGCAGGCCCGGCCGGTCTGCCGCTGTCCGGCGGGGGTTCTGCCCCGTCCTCCTCTTCCGCCCAACCTGGGATTGTGCCCCACACCCACCTAGGGGTTCGCGTCGTGCCCAGGCCTCCGGTGTTTCCGCCTGGGAGACGGACCTACCCGGGATGTATGCGGCCCGCCCAGGGAGGGCTCTCCGCCAGCCTATCTAGCCACCTGTCTACCTGCCTGCCTGAACACAGGGGACCGGCCTGCCTGCCTGAACCCCGGGGACCTGCCTGCCTGAACCCCGAGGACCTGCCTGCCTGAACCCCGGGGACCTGCCTGCCTGCCTGAACCCCAGGGACCGGTCTGCCTGCCTGAACCCGGAGGACCTGTCTGCCTGCCTGAACCCCGGGGACCGGTCTGCCAGCCTGCCTGAACCCCGGGGACCGGTCTGCCTGCCTGAACCCCGGGGACCGGTCTGCCAGCCAGCCTGAACCCCGGGGACCGGTCTGCCTGCCTGAACCCCGGGGATCGGTCTGCCAGCCTGCCTGAAGCCCGGGGACCGGTCTGCCTGCCTGCCTGAACCCCGGGGACCGGTCTGCCTGCCTGAACCCCGGAGAACCTGTCTGTCTGCCTGAACCCCGGGGACCGGTCTGCATGCCTGAACCCCGGAGGACCTGTCTGTCTGCCTGAACCCCGGGGACCGGTCTGCCTGCCTGAACCCCGGAGGACCTGTCTGTCTGCCTGAACCCCGGGGACCGGTCTGTCTGCCTGAACCCCGGGGACCGGTCTGTCTGAACCCCGGGGACCGGTCTGCCTGCCTGAACCCCGGGGACCAGTCTGCCTGCCGGCTTGAACCCCGGGGACCGGTCTGCCAGCCTGCCTGAACCCCGGGGACCGGTCTGCCTGCCTGAACCCCGGGGACCGGTCTGCCCGCCTGCCTGAACCCCGGAGGACCTGTCTGTCTGCCTGCCTGAACCCCGGGGACCGGTCTGTCTGCCTGAACCCCGGGGACCGGTCTGCCTGCCTGAACCCCGGAGGACCTGTCTGTCTGCCTGAACCCCGGGGACCGGTCTGTCTGAACCCCGGGGACAGGTCTACCTGCCTGAACCCCGGGGACCGGTCTGCCTGCCGGCCAGAACCCTGGGGAACGGTCTACCTGCCTGAACCCCAGAGGACCTGTCTGTCTGCCTGAACCCCGGGGACCTGTCTGCCTGCCTGAACCCCGGGGACCGGTCTGCCTGCCTGAACCCCGGGGACCGGTCTGCCTGCCTGCCTGAACCCCGGGGACCTGTCTGTCTGCCTGTCTGAACCCCGGGGACTGGTCTGCCTGAACCCCGGGGACCTGTCTGCCTGCCTGCCTGAACCCGGAGGACCTGTCTGCCTGTCTGCCTGAACCTCGGGGACCGGTCTGTCTACCTGCCTGAACCCCGGTGACCGGTCTGCCTGCCTGCCTGAACCCCGGGGACCGGTCTGCCTGCCTGCCTGAACCCCGGGGACCGGTCTGCCTGCCGGCCTGAACCCCGGGGACCGGTCTGCCTGCCTGAACCCCGGAGGACCTGTCTGTCTGCCTGAACCCCGGGGACCGGTCTGTCTGAACCCTGGGGACCGGTCTGCCTGCCGGCCTGAACCCCGGGGACCGGTCTTCCAGCCTGCTTGAACCCCGGGGACCGGTCTGCCTGCCGGCCTGAACCCCGGGGACCGGTCTGCCTGCTGGCCTGAACCCCGGGGACCTGTCTGTCTGCCTGCCTGAACCCCGGGGACCGGTCTGCCTGCCGGGCTGAACCCCGGGGACCGGTCTTCCAGCCTGCCTGAACCCCGGGGACCGGTCTGCCTGAACCCCGGGGACTGGTCTGCCTGCCTGAACCCCGGGGACCGGTCTGCCTACCTGCCTGAACCCCGGGGACCTGTCTGTCTGCCTGAACCCCGGGGACCGGTCTGCCTACCTGCCTGAACCCCGGGGACCGGTCTTCCAGCCTGCCTGAACCCCGGGGACCGGTCTGCCTGCCGGCCTGAACCCCGGGGACCGGTCTTCCAGCCTGCCTGAACCCCGGGGACCGGTCTGCCTGAACCCCGGGGACTGGTCTGCCTGCCTGAACCCCCGGGACCGGTCTGCCTACCTGCCTGAACCCCGGGGACCTGTCTGTCTGCCTGAACCCCGGGGACTGGTCTGCCTACCTGCCTGAACCCCGGGGACCGGTCTGCCTGCCGGCCAGAACCCTGGGGAACGGTCTACCTGCCTGAACCCCAGAGGACCTGACTGTCTGCCTGAACCCCGGGGACCTGTCTGCCTGCCTGAACGCCGGGGACCGGTCTGCCTGCCTGAACCCCGGGGACGGGTCTGCCTGAACCCCGGGGACCGGTCTGCCTGCCTGCCTGAACCCCGGGGACCTGTCTGTCTGCCTGTCTGAACCCCGGGGACTGGTCTGCCTGAACCCCGGGGACCTGTCTGCCTGCCTGCCTGAACCCGGAGGACCTGTCTGCCTGTCTGCCTGAACCTCGGGGACCGGTCTGTCTACCTGCCTGAACCCCGGTGACCGGTCTGCCTGCCTGCCTGAACCCCGGGGACTGGTCTGCCTGCCTGCCTGAACCCCGAGGACCGGTCTGCCTGCCGGCCTGAACCCCGGGGACCGGTCTGCCTGCCTGAACCCCGGAGGACCTGTCTGCCTACCTGAACCACGGGGACCGGTCTGCCTGCCTGAACCCCGGAGGACCTGTCTGTCTGCCTGAACCCCGGGGACCGGTCTGCCTGCCTGAACCCCGGAGGACCTGTCTGTCTGCCTGAACCCCGGGGACCGGTCTGCCTGCCAGCCTGAACCCCGGGGACCGGTCTGCCTGCCTGAACCCCGGAGGACCTGTCTGCCTACCTGAACCACGGGGACCGGTCTGCCTGCCTGAACCCCGGAGGACCTGTCTGTCTGCCTGAACCCCGGGGACCGGTCTGCCTGCCTGAACCCCGGAGGACCTGTCTGTCTGCCTGAACCCCGGGGACCGGTCTGTCTGAACCCTGGGGACCGGTCTGCCTGCCGGCCTGAACCCCGGGGACCGGTCTGTCTGAACCCCGGGGACCGGTCTTCCAGCCTGCCTGAACCCCGGGGACCGGTCTGCCTGAACCCCGGGGACTGGTCTGCCTGCCTGAACCCCCGGGACCGGTCTGCCTACCTGCCTGAACCCCGGGGACCTGTCGGTCTGCCTGAACCCCGGGGACCGGTCTGCCTACCTGCCTGAACCCCGGGGACCTGTCTGTCTGCCTGCCTGAACCCCGGGGACCGGTCTGTCTACCTGCCTGAACCCCAGGGACCGGTCTGCCTGCCTGAACCTCGGGGACCGGTCTGCCTGAACCCCGGGGACCGGTCTGTCTGAATTCGGGGACCGGTCTGTCTACCTGCCTGAACACCTGGGACCTGTCTGCCTGAACCCCGGGGACCGGTCTGCCTGCCTGAACCCCGGGGACCGGTCTGTCTGCCTGAACCCCGGGGACCGGTCTGCCTGCCTGAACCCCGGAGGACCTGTCTGTCTGCCTGAACCCCGGGGACCGGTCTGTCTGAACCCCGGGGACCGGTCTGCCTGCCTGAACCCCGGGGACCAGTCTGCCAGCCTGCCTGAAACCCGGGGACCGGTCTGTCTACCTGCCTGAACCCCGGGGACCTGTCTGCCTGCCTGAACCCGGAGGACCTGTCTGCCTGCCTGAACCCCGGGGACCGGTCTGCCTGCCTGCCTGAACCCAGGAGGACCTGTCTGTCTGCCTGAACCCCGGGGACCGGTCTGCCTGCCTGCCTGAACCCAGGAGGACCTGTCTGTCTGCCTGAACCCCGGGGATCTGTCTGCCTGCCTGAACCCCGGGGACCGGTCTGCCTGCCGGCCTGAACCCCGGGGACCTGTCTGTCTGCCTGCCTGAACCCCGGGGACCGGTCTGCCTGCTGGCCTGAACCTCGGGGACCGGTCTTCCAGCCTGCCTGAACCCCGGGGACCGGTCTGCCTGCCGGCCTGAACCCCGGGGACCGGTCTCACTGAACCCCGGGGACCGGTCTTCCAGCCTGCCTGAACCCCGGGGACTGGTCTGCCTGCCTGAACCCCGGGGACCGGTCTGCCTACCTGCCTGAACCCCGGGGACCTGTCTGTCTGCCTGAACCCCGGGGACCGGTCTTCCAGCCTGCCTGAACCCCGGGGACCGGTCTGCCTACCTGCCTGAACCCCGGGGACCGGTCTTCCAGCCTGCCTGAACCCCGGGGACCGGTCTGCCTGCCGGCCTGAACCCCGGGGACCGGTCTTCCAGCCTGCCTGAACCCCGGGGACCGGTCTGCCTGCCGGCCTGAACCCCGGGGACCGGTCTGCCTGAACCCCGGGGACCGGTCTTCCAGCCTGCCTGAACCCCGGGAACCGGTCTGCCTGAACCCCGGGGACTGGTCTGCCTGCCTGAACCCCCGGGACCGGTCTGCCTACCTGCCTGAACCCCGGGGACCTGTCGGTCTGCCTGAACCCCGGGGACCGGTCTGCCTACCTGCCTGAACCCCGGGGACCTGTCTGTCTGCCTGCCTGAACCCCGGGGACCGGTCTGTCTACCTGCCTGAACCCCGGGGACCGGTCTGCCTGCCTGAACCTCGGGGACCGGTCTGCCTGAACCCCGGGGACCGGTCTGTCTGAATTCGGGGACCGGTCTGTCTACCTGCCTGAACACCTGGGACCTGTCTGCCTGAACCCCGGGGACCGGTCTGCCTGCCTGCCTGAACCCCGGGGACCTGTCTGCCTGCCTGAACCCAGAGGACCTGTCTGCCTGCCTGAACCCCGGGGACCGGTCTGCCTGCCTGCCTGAACCCAGGAGGACCTGTCTGTCTGCCTGAACCCCGGGGACCGGTCTGCCTGCCTGCCTGAACCCAGGAGGACCTGTCTGTCTGCCTGAACCCCGGGGATCTGTCTGCCTGCCTGAACCCCGGGGACCGGTCTGCCTGCCTGAACCCCGGGGACCTGTCTGTCTGCCTGAACCCCGGGGACCGGTCTGTCTGCCTGAACCCCGGGGACCGGTCTGTTTGCCTGCCTGAACCCCGGGGACCGGTCTGCCTGTCTGCCTGAACCCCGGGGACGGGTCTGCCTGAACCCCGGGGACCGGTCTGCCTGCCTGAACCCCGGGGACCGGTCTGTCTGCCTGAACCCCGGGGACCGGTCTGCCTGCCTGAACCCCGGAGGACCTGTCTGTCTGCCTGAACCCCGGGGACCGGTCTGTCTGAACCCCGGGGACCGGTCTGCCTGCCTGAACCCCGGGGACCAGTCTGCCAGCCTGCCTGTAACCCGGGGACCGGTCTGTCTACCTGCCTGAACCCCGGGGACCGGTCTGCCTGCCGGCCAGAACCCTAGGGAACGGTCTACCTGCCTGAACCCCAGAGGACCTGTCTGTCTGCCTGAACCCCGGGGACCTGTCTGCCTGCCTGAACCCCGGGGACCGGTCTGCCTGCCTGAACCCCGGGGACAGGTCTGCCTGAACCCCGGGGACCTGTCTGCCTGCCTGCCTGAACCCGGAGGACCTGTCTGCCTGTCTGCCTGAACCTCGGGGACCGGTCTGTCTACCTGCCTGAACCCCGGTGACCGGTCTGCCTGCCTGCCTGAACCCTGGGGACCGGTCTGCCTGCCTGCCTGAACCCCGGGGACCGGTCTGCCTGCCGGCCTGAATCCCGGGGACCGGTCTGCCTGCCTGAACCCTGGGGACCAGCCTGCCTGCCTGAACCCCGGAGGACCTGTCTGTCTGCCTGAACCCCAGGGACCGGTCTGCCTGCCTGAACCCCGGGGACCGGTCTGTCTGAACCCTGGGGACCGGTCTGCCTGCCTGCCTGAACCCCGGAGGACCTGTCTGTCTGCCTGAACCCCGGGGACCGGTCTGTCTGCCTGAACCCCGGGGACCGGTCTGTCTGAACCCTGGGGACCGGTCTGCCTGCCGGCCTGAACCCCGGGGACCGGTCTTCCAGCCTGCCTGAACCCCGGGGACCGGTCTGCCTGCCGGCCTGAACCCCGGGGACCGGTCTGCCTGCCGGCCTGAACCCCGGGGACCTGTCTGTCTGCCTGCCTGAACCCCGGGGACCGGTCTGCCTGCCGGCCTGAACCCCGGGGACCGGTCTGCCTGCCAGCCTGCCTGAACCCCGGGGACCGGTCTGTCTGAACCCCGGGGACCGGTCTTCCAGCCTGCCTGAACCCCGGGGACCGGTCTGCCTGAACCCCGGGGACTGGTCTGCCTACCTGCCTGAACCCCGGGGACCTGTCTGTTTGCCTGAACCCCGGGGACCGGTCTGCCTGCCGGCCTGAACCCCGGGGACCTGTCTGTCTGCCTGCCTGAACCCCGGGGACCGGTCTGCCTGCCGGCCTGAACCCCGGGGACCGGTCTTCCAGCCTGACTGAACCCCGGGGACCGGTCTATTTGCCTGAACCCTGGGGACCGGTCTGCCTGCCGGCCTGAACCCCGGGGACCTGTCGGTCTGCCTGCCTGAACCCCGGGGACCGGTCTGCCTGCCGGCCTGAACCCCGGGGACCGGTCTGTCTGAACCCCGGGGACCGGTCTTCCAGCCTGCCTGAACCCCGGGGACCTGTCTGTCTGCCTGCCTGAACCCCGGGGACCGGTCTGCCTGCCGGCCTGAACCCCGGGGACCTGTCTGTCTGCCTGAACCCCGGGGACCGGTCTGCCTTAACCCCGGGGACCGGTCTGCCTGCCTGAACCCCGGGGACCGGTCTGCCTGCCTGCCTGCCTGAACCCCGGGGACCGGTCTGCCTGCCTGCCTGAACCCTGGAGGACCGGTCTGTCTACCTGCCTGAACCCCGGGGACCGGTCTGCCTGAACCCCGGGGACCTGTCTGCCTGAACTCGGGGACCGGTCTGTCTACCTGCCTGAACCCCTGGGACCTGCCTGCCTGAACCCGGAGGACCTGTCTGCCTGCCTGAACCCCGGGGACCGGTCTGCCTGCCTGCCTGAACCCAGGAGGACCTGTCTGTCTGCCTGAACCCCGGGGATCTGTCTGCCTGCCTGCCTGAACCCCGGGGACCGGTCTGTTTGCCTGCCTGAACCCCGGGGACCGGTCTGCCTGCCTGCCTGAACCCCAGGGACCGGTCTGCCTGTCTGCCTGAACCCCGGGGACGGGTCTGCCTGAACACCGGGGACTGGTCTGCCTGCCTGAACCCCGGGGACCGGTCTGTCTGCCTGCCTGAACCCCGGGGACCGGTCTGCCTGCCTGCCTGAACCCCGGAGACCGGTCTGCCTACCTGCCTGAACCCCGTGACCGGTCTGCCTGAACCCCGGGGACCTGTCTGCCTGAACTCGGGGACCGGTCTGTCTACCTGCCTGAACCCCTGGGACCTGCCTGCCTGAACCCGGAGGACATGTCTGCCTGCCTGAACCCCGGGGACCGGTCTGCCTGCCTGCCTGAACCCAGGAGGACCTGTCTGTCTGCCTGAACCCCGGGGATCTGTCTGCCTGCCTGCCTGAACCCCGGGGACCGGTCTGTTTGCCTGCCTGAACCCCGGGGACCGGTCTGCCTGCCTGCCTGAACCCCAGGGACCGGTCTGCCTGTCTGCCTGAACCCCGGGGACGGGTCTGCCTTAACCCCGGGGACCGGTCTGCCTGCCTGAACACCTGGGACCTGTCTGCCTGAACCCCGGGGACCGGTCTGCCTGCCTGCCTGAACCCCGGGGACCTGTCTGCCTGCCTGAACCCGGAGGACCTGTCTGCCTGCCTGAACCCTGGGGACCGGTCTGCCTGCCTGCCTGAACCCAGGAGGACCTGTCTGTCTGCCTGAACCCCGGGGACCGGTCTGCCTGCCTGCCTGAACCCAGGAGGACCTGTCTGTCTGCCTGAACCCCGGGGATCTGTCTGCCTGCCTGAACCCCGGGGACCGGTCTGCCTGCCTGAACCCCGGGGACCTGTCTGTCTGCCTGAACCCCGGGGACCGGTCTGTCTGCCTGAACCCCGGGGACCGGTCTGTTTGCCTGCCTGAACCCCGGGGACCGGTCTGCCTGTCTGCCTGAACCCCGGGGACGGGTCTGCCTGAACCCCGGGGACCGGTCTGCCTGCCTGAACCCCGGGGACCGGTCTGTCTGCCTGAACCCCGGGGACCGGTCTGCCTGCCTGAACCCCGGAGGACCTGTCTGTCTGCCTGAACCCCGGGGACCGGTCTGTCTGAACCCCGGGGACCGGTCTGCCTGCCTGAACCCCGGGGACCAGTCTGCCAGCCTGCCTGTAACCCGGGGACCGGTCTGTCTACCTGCCTGAACCCCGGGGACCGTTCTGCCTGCCGGCCAGAACCCTGGGGAACGGTCTACCTGCCTGAACCCCAGAGGACCTGTCTGTCTGCCTGAACCCCGGGGACCTGTCTGCCTGCCTGAACCCCGGGGACCAGTCTGCCTGCCTGAACCCCGGGGACAGGTCTGCCTGAACCCCGGGGACCGGTCTGCCTGCCTGCCTGAACCCCGGGGACCGGTCTGTCTGCCTGTCTGAACCCCGGGGACTGGTCTGCCTGAACCCCGGGGACCTGTCTGCCTGCCTGCCTGAACCCGGAGGACCTGTCTGCCTGTCTGCCTGAACCTCGGGGACCGGTCTGTCTACCTGCCTGAACCCCGGTGACCGGTCTGCCTGCCTGCCTGAACCCTGGGGACCGGTCTGCCTGCCTGCCTGAACCCCGGGGACCGGTCTGCCTGCCGGCCTGAATCCCGGGGACCGGTCTGCCTGCCTGAACCCTGGGGACCAGCCTGCCTGCCTGAACCCCGGAGGACCTGTCTGTCTGCCTGAACCCCAGGGACCGGTCTGCCTGCCTGAACCCCGAAGACCGGTCTGTCTGAACCCTGGGGACCGGTCTGCCTGCCTGCCTGAACCCCGGAGGACCTGTCTGTCTGCCTGAACCCCGGGGACCGGTCTGTCTGCCTGAACCCCGGGGACCGGTCTGTCTGAACCCTGGGGACCGGTCTGCCTGCCGGCCTGAACCCCGGGGACCGGTCTTCCAGCCTGCCTGAACCCCGGGGACCGGTCTGCCTGCCGGCCTGAACCCCGGGGACCGGTCTGCCTGCCGGCCTGAACCCCGGGGACCTGTCTGTCTGCCTGCCTGAACCCCGGGGACCGGTCTGCCTGCCGGCCTGAACCCCGGGGACCGGTCTTCCAGCCTGCCTGAACCCCGGGGACCGGTCTGCCTGCCGGCCTGAACCCCGGGGACCGGTCTGTCTGAACCCCGGGGACCGGTCTTCCAGCCTGCCTGAACCCCGGGGACCGGTCTGCCTGAACCCCGGGGACTGGTCTGCCTACCTGCCTGAACCCCGGGGACCTGTCTGTTTGCCTGAACCCCGGGGACCGGTCTGCCTGCCGGCCTGAACCCCGGGGACCTGTCTGTCTGCCTGCCTGAACCCCGGGGACCGGTCTGCCTGCCGGCCTGAACCCCGGGGACCGGTCTTCCAGCCTGACTGAACCCCGGGGACCGGTCTATTTGCCTGAACCCCGGGGACCGGTCTGCCTGCCGGCCTGAACCCCGGGGACCTGTCGGTCTGCCTGCCTGAACCCCGGGGACCGGTCTGCCTGCCTGAACCCCGGGGACCGGTCTGTCTGCCTGAACCCCGGGGACCGGTCTGCCTGCCTGAACCCCGGAGGACCTGTCTGTCTGCCTGAACCCCGGGGACCGGTCTGTCTGAACCCCGGGGACCGGTCTGCCTGCCTGAACCCCGGGGACCAGTCTGCCAGCCTGCCTGTAACCCGGGGACCGGTCTGTCTACCTGCCTGAACCCCGGGGACCGGTCTGCCTGCCGGCCAGAACCCTGGGGAACGGTCTACCTGCCTGAACCCCAGAGGACCTGTCTGTCTGCCTGAACCCCGGGGACCTGTCTGCCTGCCTGAACCCCGGGGACCGGTCTGCCTGCCTGAACCCCGGGGACAGGTCTGCCTGAACCCCGGGGACCTGTCTGCCTGCCTGCCTGAACCCGGAGGACCTGTCTGCCTGTCTGCCTGAACCTCGGGGACCGGTCTGTCTACCTGCCTGAACCCCGGTGACCGGTCTGCCTGCCTGCCTGAACCCTGGGGACCGGTCTGCCTGCCTGCCTGAACCCCGGGGACCGGTCTGCCTGCCGGCCTGAATCCCGGGGACCGGTCTGCCTGCCTGAACCCTGGGGACCAGCCTGCCTGCCTGAACCCCGGAGGACCTGTCTGTCTGCCTGAACCCCAGGGACCGGTCTGCCTGCCTGAACCCCGGGGACCGGTCTGTCTGAACCCTGGGGACCGGTCTGCCTGCCTGCCTGAACCCCGGAGGACCTGTCTGTCTGCCTGAACCCCGGGGACCGGTCTGTCTGCCTGAACCCCGGGGACCGGTCTGTCTGAACCCTGGGGACCGGTCTGCCTGCCGGCCTGAACCCCGGGGACCGGTCTTCCAGCCTGCCTGAACCCCGGGGACCGGTCTGCCTGCCGGCCTGAACCCCGGGGACCGGTCTGCCTGCCGGCCTGAACCCCGGGGACCTGTCTGTCTGCCTGCCTGAACCCCGGGGACCGGTCTGCCTGCCGGCCTGAACCCCGGGGACCGGTCTTCCAGCCTGCCTGAACCCCGGGGACCGGTCTGCCTGCCGGCCTGAACCCCGGGGACCGGTCTGTCTGAACCCCGGGGACCGGTCTTCCAGCCTGCCTGAACCCCGGGGACCGGTCTGCCTGAACCCCGGGGACTGGTCTGCCTACCTGCCTGAACCCCGGGGACCTGTCTGTTTGCCTGAACCCCGGGGACCGGTCTGCCTGCCGGCCTGAACCCCGGGGACCTGTCTGTCTGCCTGCCTGAACCCCGGGGACCGGTCTGCCTGCCGGCCTGAACCCCGGGGACCGGTCTTCCAGCCTGACTGAACCCCGGGGACCGGTCTATTTGCCTGAACCCCGGGGACCGGTCTGCCTGCCGGCCTGAACCCCGGGGACCTGTCGGTCTGCCTGCCTGAACCCCGGGGACCGGTCTGCCTGCCGGCCTGAACCCCGGGGACCGGTCTGTCTGAACCCCGGGGACCGGTCTTCCAGCCTGCCTGAACCCCGGGGACCTGTCTGTCTGCCTGCCTGAACCCCGGGGACCGGTCTGCCTGCCGGCCTGAACCCCGGGGACCTGTCTGTCTGCCTGAACCCCGGGGACCGGTCTGCCTTAACCCCGGGGACCGGTCTGCCTGCCTGAACCCCGGGGACCGGTCTGCCTGCCTGCCTGCCTGAACCCCGGGGACCGGTCTGCCTGCCTGCCTGAACCCTGGAGGACCGGTCTGTCTACCTGCCTGAACCCCGGGGACCGGTCTGCCTGAACCCCGGGGACCTGTCTGCCTGAACTCGGGGACCGGTCTGTCTACCTGCCTGAACCCCTGGGACCTGCCTGCCTGAACCCGGAGGACCTGTCTGCCTGCCTGAACCCCGGGGACCGGTCTGCCTGCCTGCCTGAACCCAGGAGGACCTGTCTGTCTGCCTGAACCCCGGGGATCTGTCTGCCTGCCTGCCTGAACCCCGGGGACCGGTCTGTTTGCCTGCCTGAACCCCGGGGACCGGTCTGCCTGCCTGCCTGAACCCCAGGGACCGGTCTGCCTGTCTGCCTGAACCCCGGGGACGGGTCTGCCTGAACACCGGGGACTGGTCTGCCTGCCTGAACCCCGGGGACCGGTCTGTCTGCCTGCCTGAACCCCGGGGACCGGTCTGCCTGCCTGCCTGAACCCCGGAGACCGGTCTGCCTACCTGCCTGAACCCCGTGACCGGTCTGCCTGAACCCCGGGGACCTGTCTGCCTGAACTCGGGGACCGGTCTGTCTACCTGCCTGAACCCCTGGGACCTGCCTGCCTGAACCCGGAGGACCTGTCTGCCTGCCTGAACCCCGGGGACCGGTCTGCCTGCCTGCCTGAACCCAGGAGGACCTGTCTGTCTGCCTGAACCCCGGGGATCTGTCTGCCTGCCTGCCTGAACCCCGGGGACCGGTCTGTTTGCCTGCCTGAACCCCGGGGACCGGTCTGCCTGCCTGCCTGAACCCCAGGGACCGGTCTGCCTGTCTGCCTGAACCCCGGGGACGGGTCTGCCTTAACCCCGGGGACCGGTCTGCCTGCCTGAACACCTGGGACCTGTCTGCCTGAACCCCGGGGACCGGTCTGCCTGCCTGCCTGAACCCCGGGGACCTGTCTGCCTGCCTGAACCCGGAGGACCTGTCTGCCTGCCTGAACCCCGGGGACCGGTCTGCCTGCCTGCCTGAACCCAGGAGGACCTGTCTGTCTGCCTGAACCCCGGGGACCGGTCTGCCTGCCTGCCTGAACCCAGGAGGACCTGTCTGTCTGCCTGAACCCCGGGGATCTGTCTGCCTGCCTGAACCCCGGGGACCGGTCTGCCTGCCTGAACCCCGGGGACCTGTCTGTCTGCCTGAACCCCGGGGACCGGTCTGTCTGCCTGAACCCCGGGGACCGGTCTGTTTGCCTGCCTGAACCCCGGGGACCGGTCTGCCTGTCTGCCTGAACCCCGGGGACGGGTCTGCCTGAACCCCGGGGACCGGTCTGCCTGCCTGAACCCCGGGGACCGGTCTGTCTGCCTGAACCCCGGGGACCGGTCTGCCTGCCTGAACCCCGGAGGACCTGTCTGTCTGCCTGAACCCCGGGGACCGGTCTGTCTGAACCCCGGGGACCGGTCTGCCTGCCTGAACCCCGGGGACCAGTCTGCCAGCCTGCCTGTAACCCGGGGACCGGTCTGTCTACCTGCCTGAACCCCGGGGACCGTTCTGCCTGCCGGCCAGAACCCTGGGGAACGGTCTACCTGCCTGAACCCCAGAGGACCTGTCTGTCTGCCTGAACCCCGGGGACCTGTCTGCCTGCCTGAACCCCGGGGACCAGTCTGCCTGCCTGAACCCCGGGGACAGGTCTGCCTGAACCCCGGGGACCGGTCTGCCTGCCTGCCTGAACCCCGGGGACCGGTCTGTCTGCCTGTCTGAACCCCGGGGACTGGTCTGCCTGAACCCCGGGGACCTGTCTGCCTGCCTGCCTGAACCCGGAGGACCTGTCTGCCTGTCTGCCTGAACCTCGGGGACCGGTCTGTCTACCTGCCTGAACCCCGGTGACCGGTCTGCCTGCCTGCCTGAACCCTGGGGACCGGTCTGCCTGCCTGCCTGAACCCCGGGGACCGGTCTGCCTGCCGGCCTGAATCCCGGGGACCGGTCTGCCTGCCTGAACCCTGGGGACCAGCCTGCCTGCCTGAACCCCGGAGGACCTGTCTGTCTGCCTGAACCCCAGGGACCGGTCTGCCTGCCTGAACCCCGAAGACCGGTCTGTCTGAACCCTGGGGACCGGTCTGCCTGCCTGCCTGAACCCCGGAGGACCTGTCTGTCTGCCTGAACCCCGGGGACCGGTCTGTCTGCCTGAACCCCGGGGACCGGTCTGTCTGAACCCTGGGGACCGGTCTGCCTGCCGGCCTGAACCCCGGGGACCGGTCTTCCAGCCTGCCTGAACCCCGGGGACCGGTCTGCCTGCCGGCCTGAACCCCGGGGACCGGTCTGCCTGCCGGCCTGAACCCCGGGGACCTGTCTGTCTGCCTGCCTGAACCCCGGGGACCGGTCTGCCTGCCGGCCTGAACCCCGGGGACCGGTCTTCCAGCCTGCCTGAACCCCGGGGACCGGTCTGCCTGCCGGCCTGAACCCCGGGGACCGGTCTGTCTGAACCCCGGGGACCGGTCTTCCAGCCTGCCTGAACCCCGGGGACCGGTCTGCCTGAACCCCGGGGACTGGTCTGCCTACCTGCCTGAACCCCGGGGACCTGTCTGTTTGCCTGAACCCCGGGGACCGGTCTGCCTGCCGGCCTGAACCCCGGGGACCTGTCTGTCTGCCTGCCTGAACCCCGGGGACCGGTCTGCCTGCCGGCCTGAACCCCGGGGACCGGTCTTCCAGCCTGACTGAACCCCGGGGACCGGTCTATTTGCCTGAACCCCGGGGACCGGTCTGCCTGCCGGCCTGAACCCCGGGGACCTGTCGGTCTGCCTGCCTGAACCCCGGGGACCGGTCTGCCTGCCGGCCTGAACCCCGGGGACCGGTCTGTCTGAACCCCGGGGACCGGTCTTCCAGCCTGCCTGAACCCCGGGGACCTGTCTGTCTGCCTGCCTGAACCCCGGGGACCGGTCTGCCTGCCGGCCTGAACCCCGGGGACCTGTCTGTCTGCCTGAACCCCGGGGACCGGTCTGCCTTAACCCCGGGGACCGGTCTGCCTGCCTGAACCCCGGGGACCGGTCTGCCTGCCTGCCTGCCTGAACCCCGGGGACCGGTCTGCCTGCCTGCCTGAACCCTGGAGGACCGGTCTGTCTACCTGCCTGAACCCCGGGGACCGGTCTGCCTGAACCCCGGGGACCGGTCTGCCTGCCTGCCTGAACCCTGGAGGACCGGTCTGTCTACCTGCCTGAACCCCTGGGACCTGCCTGCCTGAACCCGGAGGACCTGTCTGCCTGCCTGAACCCCGGGGACCGGTCTGCCTGCCTGCCTGAACCCAGGAGGACCTGTCTGTCTGCCTGAACCCCGGGGATCTGTCTGCCTGCCTGCCTGAACCCCGGGGACCGGTCTGTTTGCCTGCCTGAACCCCGGGGACCGGTCTGCCTGCCTGCCTGAACCCCAGGGACCGGTCTGCCTGTCTGCCTGAACCCCGGGGACGGGTCTGCCTGAACACCGGGGACTGGTCTGCCTGCCTGAACCCCGGGGACCGGTCTGTCTGCCTGCCTGAACCCCGGGGACCGGTCTGCCTGCCTGCCTGAACCCCGGAGACCGGTCTGCCTACCTGCCTGAACCCCGTGACCGGTCTGCCTGAACCCCGGGGACCTGTCTGCCTGAACTCGGGGACCGGTCTGTCTACCTGCCTGAACCCCTGGGACCTGCCTGCCTGAACCCGGAGGACCTGTCTGCCTGCCTGAACCCCGGGGACCGGTCTGCCTGCCTGCCTGAACCCAGGAGGACCTGTCTGTCTGCCTGAACCCCGGGGATCTGTCTGCCTGCCTGCCTGAACCCCGGGGACCGGTCTGTTTGCCTGCCTGAACCCCGGGGACCGGTCTGCCTGCCTGCCTGAACCCCAGGGACCGGTCTGCCTGTCTGCCTGAACCCCGGGGACGGGTCTGCCTTAACCCCGGGGACCGGTCTGCCTGCCTGAACCCCGGGGACCGGTCTGCCTGCCTGCCTGCCTGAACCCCAGGGACCGGTCTGCCTGCCTGCCTGAACCCTGGAGGACCGGTCTGTCTACCTGCCTGAACCCCGGGGACCGGTCTGCCTGAACCCCGGGGACCTGTCTGCCTGAACTCGGGGACCGGTCTGTCTACCTGCCTGAACCCCTGGGACCTGTCTGCCTGAACCCCGGGGACCGGTCTGCCTGCCTGAACCCGGAGGACCTGTCTGCCTGCCTGAACCCCGGGGACCGGTCTGCCTGCCTGCCTGAACCCAGGAGGACCTGTCTGTCTGCCTGAACCCCGGGGATCTGTCTGCCTGCCTGCCTGAACCCCGGGGACCGGTCTGTTTGCCTGCCTGAACCCCGGGGACCGGTCTGCCTGCCTGCCTGAACCCCAGGGACCGGTCTGCCTGTCTGCCTGAACCCCGGGGACGGGTCTGCCTGAACCCCGGGGACTGGTCTGCCTGCCTGAACCCCGGGGACCGGTCTGTCTGCCTGCCTGAACCCCGGGGACCGGTCTGCCTGCCTGCCTGAACCCCGGGGACCGGTCTGCCTACCTGCCTGAAACCCGGGGACCGGTCTGTCTGCCTGCCTGAACCCCGGGGACCGGTCTGCCTACCTGCCTGAAACCCGGGGACCGGTCTGCCTGCCTGCCTGAACCCGGGGACCGGTCTGCCTACCTGCCTGAACCCCGGGGACCGGTCTGCCTGCCTGAACCCCGGGGACCGGTCTGCCTGCCTGCCTGAACCCCGGGGACCGGTCTGTTTGCCTGCCTGAACCCAGGAGGACCTGTCTGTCTGCCTGAACCCCGGGGATCTGTCTGCCTGCCTGCCTGAACCCCGGGGACCGGTCTGTTTGCCTGCCTGAACCCCGGGGACCGGTCTGCCTGCCTGCCTGAACCCCAGGGACCGGTCTGCCTGTCTGCCTGAACCCCGGGGACGGGTCTGCCTTAACCCCGGGGACCGGTCTGCCTGCCTGAACCCCGGGGACCGGTCTGCCTGCCTGCCTGCCTGAACCCCAGGGACCGGTCTGCCTGCCTGCCTGAACCCTGGAGGACCGGTCTGTCTACCTGCCTGAACCCCGGGGACCGGTCTGCCTGAACCCCGGGGACCTGTCTGCCTGAACTCGGGGACCGGTCTGTCTACCTGCCTGAACCCCTGGGACCTGTCTGCCTGAACCCCGGGGACCGGTCTGCCTGCCTGAACCCGGAGGACCTGTCTGCCTGCCTGAACCCCGGGGACCGGTCTGCCTGCCTGCCTGAACCCAGGAGGACCTGTCTGTCTGCCTGAACCCCGGGGATCTGTCTGCCTGCCTGCCTGAACCCCGGGGACCGGTCTGTTTGCCTGCCTGAACCCCGGGGACCGGTCTGCCTGCCTGCCTGAACCCCAGGGACCGGTCTGCCTGTCTGCCTGAACCCCGGGGACGGGTCTGCCTGAACCCCGGGGACTGGTCTGCCTGCCTGAACCCCGGGGACCGGTCTGTCTGCCTGCCTGAACCCCGGGGACCGGTCTGCCTGCCTGCCTGAACCCCGGGGACCGGTCTGCCTACCTGCCTGAAACCCGGGGACCGGTCTGTCTGCCTGCCTGAACCCCGGGGACCGGTCTGCCTACCTGCCTGAAACCCGGGGACCGGTCTGCCTGCCTGCCTGAACCCGGGGACCGGTCTGCCTACCTGCCTGAACTCCGGGGACCGGTCTGCCTGCCTGAACCCCGGGGACCGGTCTGTCTGCCTGCCTGAACACCGGGACCGGTCTGTCTGCCTGAACCCCGGGGACCGGTCTGCCTGCCTGAACCCCGGGGACCGGTCTTCCTGCCTGAACCCCGGGGATCGGTCTGCCTGCCTGAACCCCGGGGACTGGTCTGCCTGTCTGCCTGAACCCCGGGGACCGGTCTGCCTGTCTGCCTGAACCCCGGGGACCGGTCTGTCTACCTGAACCCCGGGGACCAGTCTGCCTGCCTGCCTGATCCCCGGTGACCGCTCTGCCTGTCTGAACTCAGGAGGACCTGCCTGCCTACCTGCCTGAACCCCGGGGACCGGTCTGTCTGCCTGCCTGAACACCGGGACCGGTCTGTCTGCCTGCCTGAACACCGGGACCGGTCTGTCTGCCTGAACCCCGGGGACCGGTCTGCCTGCCTGAACCCCGGGGACCGGTCTTCCTGCCTGAACCCCGGGGATCGGTCTGCCTGCCTGAACCCCGGGGACCGGTCTGCCTGTCTGCCTGAACCCCGGGGACCGGTCTTCCTGCCTGAACCCCGGGGATCGGTCTGCCTGTCTGCCTGAACCCCGGGGACCGGTCTGCCTGTCTGCCTGAACACCGGGGACCGGTCTGTCTACCTGAACCCCGGGGACCGGTCTGCCTGCCTGAACCCCGGGGACCGGTCTGCCTGCCTGCCTGAACCCCGGGGATCTGCCTGCCTGTCTGTCTGACCCCCGGGGACCGGTCTGCCTGTCTGTCTGACCCCCGGGGACCGGTCTGCCTGCCTGAACCCCGGGGACCGGTCTGCCTGTCTGTCTGACCCCCGGGGACCGGTCTGCCTGTCTGTCTGACCCCCGGAGGACCTGTCTGCCTGTCTGCCTGATCCCCGGGGACCGGTCTGCCTGTCTGTCTGACCCCCGGGGACCGGTCTGCCTGCCTGAACCACGGGGACCGGTCTGCCTGCCTGCCTGAACCCCGGGGACCGGTCTGCCTACCTGCCTGAACCCCGGGGACCGGTCTGCCTACCTGCCTGAATCCCGGAGGACCTGTCTGTCTGCCTGCCTGAACACCGGGGACCGGTCTGTCTGCCTGAACCCCGGGGACCGGTCTGCCTGCCTGAACTCCAGGGACCGGTCTGTCTGCCTGAACCCCGGGGGCCGGTCTGCCTGAACCCCGGGGACCAGTCTGCCTGAACCCCGGGGACCGGTCTGCCTGCCTGAACCCCGGGGACCGGTCTGCCTGCCTGAACCCCGGGGATCGGTCTGCCTGTCTGCCTGAACCCCGGGGACTGGTCTGTCTACCTGCCTGAACCCCGGGGACCTGTCTGTCTGCCTGAACCCCGGGGACCGGTCTGCCTGTCTGCCTGAACCCCGGGGACCGGTCTGTCTACCTGAACCCCGGGGATCTGCCTGCCTGAACCCCAGGGACCTGTCTGCCTGCCTGAACCCCGGGGACCGGTCTGCCTGTCTGTCTGACCCCCGGGGACCGGTCTGCCTGCCTGAACCCCGGGGACCGGTCTGCCTGCCTGCCTGAACCCCACGGACCGGTCTGCCTGCCTGAACCCCAGGGACCTGTCTGCCTGCCTGAACCCCGGGGACCTGTCTGCCTGTCTGCCTGAACCCCGGGGACCTGTCTGTCTGCCTGAACCCCGGGGACCTGTCTACCTGTCTGAACCCCGGAGGACCTGTCTGCCTGCCTGCCTGAACCCCGGGGAACTGTCTGTCTGCCTGAACCCCGGGGAACTGTCTGTCTGCCTGAACCCCGGGGACCTGTCTACCTGCCTGAACCCCGGAGGACCTGTCTGCCTGCCTGCCTGAACCCGGAGGACCTGTCTGCCTGCCTGAACCCCGGGGACCTGTCTGTCTGCCTGAACCCCGGGGACCGGTCTGCCTGCCTGAACCCCGGGGACCGGTCTGTCTGCCTGAACCCCGGGGACCTGTCTGCCTGCCTGAACCCCGGGGACCTGTCTGTCTGCCTGAACCCGGAGGACCTGTCTGCCTGCCTGAACCCCGGGGACCTGTCTGTCTGCCTGAACCCCGGGGACCTGTCTGTCTGCCTGCCTGAACCCCGGGGACCTGTCTGCCTGCCTGAACCCCGGGGACCGGTCTGCCTGCCTGCCTGAACCCGGGGACCGGTCTGCCTACCTGCCTGAACCCCGGGGACCGGTCTGCCTGCCTGAACCCCGGGGACCGGTCTGTCTGCCTGAACCCCGGGGACCGGTCTGCCTGAACCCCGGGGACCGGTCTGCCTGCCTGAACCCCGGGGATCGGTCTGCCTGTCTGCCTGAACCCCGGGGACCTGTCTGCCTGCCTGAACCCCGGGGACCGGTCTGCCTGCCTGCCTGAACCCCGGGGACTGGTCTGTCTGCCTGCCTGAACCCCGGGGACTGGTCTGTCTGCCTGAACCCCGGGGACCGGTCTGTCTGCCTGAAACCCGGGGACCGGTCTGCCTGAACCCCGGGGACCTGTCTGCCTGCCTGAACCCCGGGGACCGGTCTTCCTGCCTGAACCCCGGGGACCTGTCTGTCTGCCTGCCTGAACCCCGGGGACCTGTCTGCCTGCCTGAACCCTGGGGACCGGTCTGTCTGCCTGAACCCCGGGGATCGGTCTGTCTGCCTGAACCCCGGGGATCGGTCTGCCTGAATGAACCCCGGGGACCTGTCTGTCTACCTGCCTGAACCTGGGGACCTGTCTGTCTGCCTGAACCCCAGGGACCGGTCTGCCTGTCTGCCTGAACCCCGGGGACCTGTCTGTCTACCTGCCTGAACCTGGGGACCTGTCTGTCTGCCTGAACCCCGGGGACCGGTCTGTCTGCCTGAACCCCGGGGACCGGTCTGCCTACCTGCCTGAACCCCGGGGACCGGTCTGCCTGCCTGAACCCCGGGGACCGGTCTGTCTGCCTGAACCCCGGGGACCGGTCTGCCTGAACCCCGGGGACCGGTCTGCCTGCCTGAACCCCGGGGATCGGTCTGCCTGTCTGCCTGAACCCCGGGGACCTGTCTGCCTGCCTGAACCCTGGGGACCGGTCTGTCTGCCTGAACCCCGGGGATCGGTCTGTCTGCCTGAACCCCGGGGATCGGTCTGCCTGAATGAACCCCGGGGACCTGTCTGTCTACCTGCCTGAACCTGGGGACCTGTCTGTCTGCCTGAACCCCAGGGACCGGTCTGCCTGTCTGCCTGAACCCCGGGGACCTGTCTGTCTACCTGCCTGAACCTGGGGACCTGTCTGTCTGCCTGAACCCCGGGGACCGGTCTGTCTGCCTGAACCCCGGGGACCGGTCTGCCTACCTGCCTGAACCCCGGGGACCGGTCTGCCTGCCTGAACCCCGGGGACCGGTCTGTCTGCCTGAACCCCGGGGACCGGTCTGCCTGAACCCCGGGGACCGGTCTGCCTGCCTGAACCCCGGGGATCGGTCTGCCTGTCTGCCTGAACCCCGGGGACCTGTCTGCCTGCCTGAACCCCGGGGACCGGTCTGCCTGCCTGCCTGAACCCCGGGGACCTGTCTGCCTGCCTGAACCCCGGGGACCGGTCTGCCTGCCTGCCTGAACCCCGGGGACTGGTCTGTCTGCCTGCCTGAACCCCGGGGACTGGTCTGTCTGCCTGAACCCCGGGGACCGGTCTGTCTGCCTGAAACCCGGGGACCGGTCTGCCTGAACCCCGGGGACCTGTCTGCCTGCCTGAACCCCGGGGACCGGTCTTCCTGCCTGAACCCCGGGGACCTGTCTGTCTGCCTGCCTGAACCCCGGGGACCTGTCTGCCTGCCTGCCTGAACCCTGGAGGACCTGTCTGCCTGTCTGCCTGATCCCCGGGGACCTGTCTGCCTGCCTGAACCCCGGGGATCGGTCTGCCTGTCTGCCTGATCCCCGGGGACCGGTCTGCCTGCCTGAACCCCGGGGATCGGTCTGCCTGTCTGCCTGAACCCCGGGGACCGGTCTGCCTGCCTGAACCCCGGGGATCGGTCTGCCTGTCTGCCTGAACCCCGGGGACCTGTCTGCCTGCCTGAACCCCGGGGACCGGTCTGCCTGCCTGCCTGAACCCCGGGGACTGGTCTGTCTGCCTGCCTGAACCCCGGGGACTGGTCTGTCTGCCTGAACCCCGGGGACCGGTCTGTCTGCCTGAAACCCGGGGACCGGTCTGCCTGAACCCCGGGGACCTGTCTGCCTGCCTGAACCCCGGGGACCGGTCTTCCTGCCTGAACCCCGGGGACCTGTCTGTCTGCCTGCCTGAACCCCGGGGACCTGTCTGCCTGCCTGCCTGAACCCTGGAGGACCTGTCTGCCTGTCTGCCTGATCCCCGGGGACCTGTCTGCCTGCCTGAACCCTGGGGACTGGTCTGTCTGCCTGAACCCCGGGGACCTGTCTGCCTGCCTGAACCCTGGGGACCGGTCTGTCTGCCTGAACCCCGGGGACATGTCTGTCTACCTGAACCCCGGGGACCTGTCTGTCTGCCTGAACCCCGGGGACCGGTCTGTCTGCCTACCTGAACCCCGGGGACCTGTCTGTCTGCCTGAACCCCGGGGACCGGTCTGTCTGCCTACCTGAACCCCGGGGACCGGTCTGTCTGCCTGAACCCCGGGGATCGGTCTGTCTGCCTGAACCCCGGGGATCGGTCTGCCTGAATGAACCCCGGGGACCGGTCTGTCTGCCTACCTGAACCCCGGGGACCTGTCTGTCTGCCTGAACCCCGGGGACCGGTCTGTCTGCCTACCTGAACCCCGGGGACCGGTCTGTCTGCCTGAACCCCGGGGACCGGTCTGTCTGCCTGAACCCCGGGGATCGGTCTGTCTGCCTGAACCCCGGGGATCGGTCTGCCTGAATGAACCCCGGGGACCTGTCTGTCTACCTGCCTGAACCTGGGGACCTGTCTGTCTGCCTGAACCCCAGGGACCGGTCTGCCTGTCTGCCTGAACCCCGGGGACCTGTCTGTCTACCTGCCTGAACCTGGGGACCTGTCTGTCTGCCTGAACCCCGGGGACCGGTCTGTCTGCCTGAACCCCGGGGACCTGTCTACCTGTCTGAACCCCGGAGGACCTGTCTGCCTGCCTGCCTGAACCCGGAGGACCTGTCTGCCTGCCTGAACCCCGGGGACCGGTCTGCCTGCCTGAACCCCGTGGACCTGTCTGTCTGCCTGAACCCCGGGGACCGGTCTGCCTGCCTGAACCCCGGGGACCGGTCTGTCTGCCTGAACCCCGGGGACCTGTCTGCCTGCCTGAACCCCGGGGACCTGTCTGTCTGCCTGAACCCGGAGGACCTGTCTGCCTGCCTGAACCCCGGGGACCTGTCTGTCTGCCTGAACCCCGGGGACCTGTCTGTCTGCCTGCCTGAACCCCGGGGACCTGTCTGCCAGCCTGAACCCCGGGGACCTGTCTGTCTGCCTGCCTGAACCCCGGGGACTGGTCTGTCTGCCTGAACCCCGGGGACCGGTCTGTCTGCCTACCTGAACCCCGGGGACCTGTCTGTCTGCCTGAACCCCGGGGACCTGTCTGTCTGCCTGCCTGAACCCCGGGGACCTGTCTGCCTGCCTGAACCCCGGGGACCGGTCTGCCTGCCTGCCTGAACCCGGGGACCGGTCTGCCTACCTGCCTGAACCCCGGGGACCGGTCTGCCTGCCTGAACCCCGGGGACCGGTCTGTCTGCCTGAACCCCGGGGACCGGTCTGCCTGAACCCCGGGGACCGGTCTGCCTGCCTGAACCCCGGGGATCGGTCTGCCTGTCTGCCTGAACCCCGGGGACCTGTCTGCCTGCCTGAACCCCGGGGACCGGTCTGCCTGCCTGCCTGAACCCCGGGGACTGGTCTGTCTGCCTGCCTGAACCCCGGGGACTGGTCTGTCTGCCTGAACCCCGGGGACCGGTCTGTCTGCCTGAAACCCGGGGACCGGTCTGCCTGAACCCCGGGGACCTGTCTGCCTGCCTGAACCCCGGGGACCGGTCTTCCTGCCTGAACCCCGGGGACCTGTCTGTCTGCCTGCCTGAACCCCGGGGACCTGTCTGCCTGCCTGCCTGAACCCTGGAGGACCTGTCTGCCTGTCTGCCTGATCCCCGGGGACCTGTCTGCCTGCCTGAACCCTGGGGACTGGTCTGTCTGCCTGAACCCCGGGGACCTGTCTGCCTGCCTGAACCCTGGGGACCGGTCTGTCTGCCTGAACCCCGGGGACATGTCTGTCTACCTGAACCCCGGGGACCTGTCTGTCTGCCTGAACCCCGGGGACCGGTCTGTCTGCCTACCTGAACCCCGGGGACCTGTCTGTCTGCCTGAACCCCGGGGACCGGTCTGTCTGCCTACCTGAACCCCGGGGACCGGTCTGCCTGCCTGAACCCCGGGGACCGGTCTGTCTGCCTGAACCCCGGGGATCGGTCTGTCTGCCTGAACCCCGGGGATCGGTCTGCCTGAATGAACCCCGGGGACCTGTCTGTCTACCTGCCTGAACCTGGGGACCTGTCTGTCTGCCTGAACCCCAGGGACCGGTCTGCCTGTCTGCCTGAACCCCGGGGACCTGTCTGTCTACCTGCCTGAACCTGGGGACCTGTCTGTCTGCCTGAACCCCGGGGACCGGTCTGTCTGCCTGAACCCCGGGGACCTGTCTACCTGTCTGAACCCCGGAGGACCTGTCTGCCTGCCTGCCTGAACCCGGAGGACCTGTCTGCCTGCCTGAACCCCGGGGACCGGTCTGCCTGCCTGAACCCCGTGGACCTGTCTGTCTGCCTGAACCCCGGGGACCGGTCTGCCTGCCTGAACCCCGGGGACCGGTCTGTCTGCCTGAACCCCGGGGACCTGTCTGCCTGCCTGAACCCCGGGGACCTGTCTGTCTGCCTGAACCCGGAGGACCTGTCTGCCTGCCTGAACCCCGGGGACCTGTCTGTCTGCCTGAACCCCGGGGACCTGTCTGTCTGCCTGAACCCCAGGGACCGGTCTGCCTGCCTGAACCCCGGGAGCCTGTCTACCTGAACTCGAACTCCGGGAGCCCGCTCCGCTCTGCCTGCCTGACACTCTATCTACCTGAACCCCAGCTCTACCCTTAAATGCCATGGCATCCCCATCCTGTCCTCCCCCTAGTACTTCAGTGTCTGTGTCCTGCGTTTGGCTCCATCTGCCCCCGTTCCTGACAGCAGGGCATATTACTTTACAGAGTGCCAAGTGTCTGGAGTGGACTGCCAGGTGTGGGAGAGACATTTAAAAGGCATTCAGACAGGCAGAAGAATCTGCAGGGGATGGAGGGATATGGATCATGTTCAGGCAGAAGAATCTGCAGGGGATGGAGGTATATGGATCGTGTTCAGGCAGAAGAATCTGCAGGGGATGGAGGGATATGGATCCTGTTCAGGCAGAAGAATCTGCAGGGGATGGAGGGATATGGATCGTGTTCAGGCAGAAGAATCTGCAGGGGATGGAGGGATATGGATCATGTTCAGGCAGAAGAATCTGCAGGGGATGGAGGGATATGGATCGTGTTCAGGCAGAAGAATCTGCAGGGGATGGAGGGATATGGATCGTGTTCAGAGAAGAATCTGCGGGGGATGGAGGGATATGGATCGTGTTCAGGCAGAAGAATCTGCAGGGGATGGAGGGATGTGGATCGTGTTCAGACAGAAGAATCTGCAGGGGATGGAGATATATGGATGGTGTTCAGGCAGAAGAATCTGCAGGGGATGGAGGGATATGGATCATGTTCAGACAGAAGAATCTGCAGGGGATGGAGGGATATGGATCGTGTTCAGACAGAAGAATCTGCAGGGGATGGAGGGATATGGATCGTGTTCAGACAGAAGAATCTGCAGGGGATGGAGGGATATGGATCGTGTTCAGGCAGAAGAATCTGCAGGGGATGGAGGGATATGGATCGTGATCAGGCAGAAGAATCTGCAGGGGATGGAGGGACATGGATCGTGTTCAGGCAGAAGAGTCTGCAGGGGATGGAGCGATATGGATCGTGTTCAGACAGAAGAATCTGCAGGGGATGGAGGGTTATGGATCGTGTTCAGGCAGAAGAATCTGCAGGGGATGGAGGGATGTGGATCGTGTTCAGACAGAAGAATCTGCAGCGGATGGAGGGATATGGATCGTGTTCAGGCAGAAGAATCTGCAGGGGATGGAGGGATATGGATCGTGTTCAGGCAGAAGAATCTGCAGGGAATGGAGGGATATTGATCGTGTTCAGGCAGAAGAATCTGCAGGGAATGGAGGGATATGGATCGTGTTCAGGCAGAAGAATCGGCAGGGGATGGAGGGATATGGATCGTGTTCAGGCAGGAGAATCTGCAGGGGATGGAGGGATATGGATCGTGATCAGACAGAAGAATCTGCAGGGGATGGAGGGATATGGATCGTGTTCAGGCAGAAGAATCTGCAGGGGATGGAGGGATATGGATCGTGTTCAGGCAGGAGAATCTGCAGGGGATGGAGGGATATGGATCGTGTTCAGGCAGAAGAATCTGCAGGGGATGGAGGGATATGGATCGTGATCAGACAGAAGAATCTGCAGGGGATGGAGGGATATGGATCGTGTTCAGGCAGAAGAATCTGCAGGGGATGGAGGGATATGGATCGTGTTCAGGCAGGAGAATCTGCAGGGGATGGAGGGATATGGATCGTGTTCAGGCAGAAGAATCTGCAGGGGATGGAGGGATATGGATCGTGTTCAGGCAGAAGGAATGAGTTTGATTTGGTATCATGTTCAGCACAGACACTCTGCCTCAGGGCCGGTTCCTGTGCTGTACTGTTCTACGAGAAAATCCTGAGGGTCTTGACAGAGTGTCAATTGTTCAAAGTTCAAAGTCAATTTTATTATCAAAGTACATAAATATCACCATATACAACCCTGAGATTCACTTTCTTGTGTGCTGCCCTGCAAATCTCTAGAATAGTAACGATAACAGGATCAATGAAAGATCAGCCAGAGTGCAGAAGACAACAACTGCACAAATGCAAATAAACAACAAGTACATGAGATAATGAGACAGAGTCCTTGAAAGTGAGATCATTGGTTGTGGGAACATTTCAAGGATGGGACAAGTGAAGCTGAGTGTAGTTAACCTCTTTTGTTCAAGAGCCTGATGGTTGAGGGATAGTAACTGTTCTTGAACCTGGTGGAGCGAGTCCTGAGGCTCTTTTACCTTCTACCTGATGGCCACAGTGAGAAGAGAGCATGACCTGGTTGGTGGGAATCCCTGATGATGGGTGCTGCTTTCCTACGACAGTGTTTCATGTAGATGTGCTCAATGGTTCAGAGGGCTTTACCCGTGATGTACTGGGATGAATCTGTTACTTTGTGTCAAGTTTTCCATTCAAAGTCATTAGTATTTCCATACCAGGCTATGATGCAGCCAGTCAATATAGTCTCCACTACACATCGATAGAAGTGTAGATGTTAGAAAGTTTGTCAAAGTTTTAGATGTCATGCCGAATCTCTGCCAACTGCTAAGGAAATGGTGCAGGCGCTGCCATGCTTTCTTCAGAATTGCATTTACAGGTAGTCCCCGAGTTACGAACGTCCGACTTACGGACGTCGATCCAGTGACTCCCGTACCATCCGTGCCGGGTTGACGTCGATCCAGTGACTCCCGTACCATCCGTGCCGGGTTGATGTCGATCCAGCGACTCCCGTACTGTCCGTGCCGGGTTGACGTCAATCCAGTGACAGATCACTCCCGTACCGTCCGTGCCGGGTTGACGTGGATCCGGTGACTCCCGTACCGTCCGTGCCGGGTTGATGTCGATCCAGTGACTCCCGTACCATCCGTGCCGGGTTGATGTGGATCCAGTGACTCCCGTACCGTCCGTGCCGGGTTGATGTCGATCCAGTGACTCCCGTACCGTCCGTGCCGGGTTGACGTGGATCTGGTGACTCCCGTACCGTCCGTGCCGGGTTGATGTGGATCCAGTGACTCCCGTACCGTCCGTGCCGGGGTGATGTGGATCCAGTGACTCCCGTACCGTCCGTGCTGGGCTGATGTGGATCCAGTGACTCCTGTACCGTCCGTGCCGGGTTGACGTGGATCCACTGACTCCCGTACTGTCCGTGCTGGGGTGATGTGGATCCAGTGACTCCCGTACCGTCCGTGCCGGGTTGACGTGGATCCGGTGACTCCCGTACCGTCCGTGCCGGGTTGACGTCGATCCGGTGACTCCCGTACCGTCCGTGCCGGGTTGACGTCGATCCGGTGACTCCCGTACCGTCCGTGCCGGGTTGACGTGGATCCGGTGACTCCCGTACCGTCCGCGCCGGGTTGACGTGGATCCGGTGACTCCCGTACCGTCCGCGCCGGGTTGACGTCGATCCGGTGACTCCCGTACCGTCCGTGCAGGGTTGACGTCGATCCGGTGACTCCCGTACCGTCCGCGCCGGGTTGACGTCGATCCGGTGACTCCCGTACCGTCCGCGCCGGGTTGACGTCGATCCGGTGACTCCCGTACCGTCCGTGCCGGGTTGACGTCGATCCGGTGACTCCCGTACCGTCCGTGCCGGGTTGACGTCGATCCGGTGACTCCCGTACCGTCCGTGCAGGGTTGACGTCGATCCGGTGACTCCCGTACCGTCCGTGCCGGGTTGACGTCGATCCAGTGACTCCCGTACCGTCCGTGACAGGTTGACGTCGATCCAGTGACTCCCGTACCGTCCGTGCCGGGTTGACGTCGATCCAGTGACTCCCGTACCGTCCGTGCCGGGTTGACGTCGATCCAGTGACTCCCGTACCGTCCGTGCCGGGTTGATGTAGATCCAGTGACTCCCGTACCGTCCGTGACAGGTTGATGTCGATCCAGTGACTCCCGTACCGTCCGTGCCGGGTTGACGTCGATCCAGTGACTCCCGTACCGTCCGTGACAGGTTGATGTCGATCCAGTGACTCCCGTACCGTCCGTGCCGGGTTGACGTCGATCCAGTGACTCCCGTACCGTCCGTGACAGGTTGATGTCGATCCAGTGACTCCCGTACCGTCCGTGACAGGTTGATGTCGATCCAGTGACTCCCGTACCGTCCGTGCCGGGTTGATGTAGATCCAGTGACTCCCGTACCGTCCGTGCCGGGTTGTTGTCGATCTGGTGACTCCCGTACCGTCCGTGCCGGGTTGATGTCGATCCGGTGACTCCCGTACCGTCCGTGCCGGGTTGATGTGGATCCAGTGACTCCCGTACCGTCCGTGCCAGGTTGATGTGGATCCAGTGACTCCCGTACCGTCCGTGCCGGGTTGACATGGATCCGGTGGCTCCCGTACCGTCCGTGCCGGGTTGACGTCGATCCATTGACTCCCGTACCGTCCGTGCCGGGTTGATGTGGATCCATTGACTCCCGTACCGTCCGTGCCGGGTTGACGTCGATCCGGTGACTCCCGTACCGTCCGTGCCGGGTTGAGGTCGATCCAGTGACTCCCATACCGTCCATGCCGGGTTGACGTCGATCCGTTGACTCCCGTACCGTCCGTGCCGGGTTGACGTCGATCCAGTGACTCCTGTACCGTCCGTGCCGGGTTCATGTCGATCCAGTGACTCCCGTACCGTCCGTGCCGGGGTGACGTCGATCCAGTGACAGATCACTCCCGTACCGTCCGTGCCGGGTTGATGAGGATCAGGTGACTCCCGTACCGTCCGTGCCGGGTTGACGTCGATCCGGTGACTCCCGTACCGTCCGTGCCGGGTTGATGAGGATCCAGTGACTCCCGTACCGTCCGTGCCGGGTTGACGTCGATCCGGTGACTCCCGTACCATCCGTGCCGGGTTGATGTGGATCCAGTGACTCCCGTACCGTCCGTACCGGGTCGACGTCGATCCGGTGACTCCCGTACCGTCCGTGCCGGGTTGACGTGGATCCGGTTACTCCCGTACCTTCCGTGCCGGGTTGATGTCGATCCGGTGACTCCCGTACCGTCCGTGCCGGGTTGACGTCGATCCGGTGACTCCCGTACCGTCCGTGCTGGGTTGATGTGGATCCGGTGACTCCCGTACCGTCCGTGCCGGGTTGACGTCGATCCGGTGACTCCCGTACCGTCCGTGCCGGGTTGATGTGGATCCGGTGACTCCCGTACCGTCTGTACCGGGTCGACGTCGATCCGGTGACTCCCGTACCGTCCGTGCCGGGTTGACGTCGATCCGGTGACTCCTGTACCGTCCGTGCCGGGTCGACGTGGATCCGGTGACTCCCGTACCGTCCGTGCCGGGTTGACGTCGATCCAGTGACTCCCGTACCGTCCGTGCTGGGTTGACGTCGATCCGGTGACTCCCGTACCGTCCGTGCCGAATTGACGTGGATCCGGTGACTCCCGTACCGTCCGTGCCGGGTTGACGTTGATCCGGTGACTCCCGTACCGTCCGTGCCGGGTTGACGTGGATCTGGTGACTCCCGTACCGTCCGTGCCGGGTTGATGTCGAGCTCACAACTCGAACTCGTTAAATAAAACACTGCCACCTCCAGTTTAAATTCCCACGCGGAATATGTGGAGGATCAAATACCCAAGCCCAGCACAGCCCCCACTTGTCCCATTTAGCCTGTCTCAGTGAGGTGGTCCTTAGGACCCAGCGGACCTCAGAAACCGGCGGAGCTCGGGACCCGCCGCCCGCAGTGTTTCTGTTCCATTGATGGGAAGCGATCGCGATCGAAAATAAAGTGGAAATAATAAAGCGTTTGGAAAGAGGTGAAATGCCATCAGTCATTGGAAAAGCGTTAGGCTACAGTCAATGATCAGAACAATTTTAAAGGATAACGGATAAAGTGAGAATAATGGAGCGTGTGAAACGCCCTGCCCCGATGAAAGCTACAATTATTACTAAGCAACGCAGTAGTTTAATTATTGGAATACATATGTTTCTTAAGTGTTTTATACGCACAGAAATGTAAAATATATTCTAAGACAAATGTTTGACTAACTGACGCTAAATAATACCGGTTGTACTTGTTCCGACTTACGTACAAATCCGACTTAAAGACAGACTCAGGAACGGAACTCATAGGGAACTCGGGGACTGCCTGTACATGCTGGACCCAGGACAGGTCCTCTGAAATAGTAGCACCCAGGAATTTAAAACTGATGACCCTCTCCACCTCTGATCCTCTGATGAGGACTGGCTCATGGACCTCTGGTTTCCTTCTCCTGAAGTCTGTAATCAACTCCTTGGTCTTTCTGACATTGAGTGAGAGGTTGTTGTTGTGACACCACTCAGACAGATTTTCAGTCTCCCTCCTGTATGCTGATTCATCAACACTTTGATTTGGCCTGTGACAGTGGTGTTGTCAGCAAACCTGAATGTGGCATTTGAACTGTGCTCAGCCACACAGTCATAAGTGTAAAGCAAGTAGAGCAGGGTCTAAGCTCACAGCCCTGTGGTACACCTGTGCTGATGGAGATCGTGGAGGAGATGTTGCCAATCTGAACCGACTGGGGTTTACAAGTGAGGAAATTCAGGATGCAATCGCACAGGGAGATATTGAGGCCAAGGTCTTGTAACATAGTGATTAGATTTGAGGGGATGATGGTATTGAATGCTGAGCTGTAGATAATAATGAACATCCTGATGAATCTTTGCTGTCCAGATGTTCCCGGATTAAGTGAGGAGCCAATGAAATGGCATCTGTTGTAGACCTGTTGTTCCGGATGTAAATTGGAGTGGATCCAAGTCACCTCTCAGGCAGGAGCTGATATGTTTGAGAATAAGGGGTAGGTCATTTAGGACAGAGTTAAGGAAAAACTTCTTCTTCCAGAGAGTTGTGGGGGTCTGGAATGCACTGCCTCGGAAGGCAGTGGAGGCCAATTTTCTGGATGCTTTCAAGAAGGAGCTAGATAGTTATCTTATGGATAGGGGAATCAAGGGATATGGGGACAAGGCAGGAACCGGGTATTGATAGTGGATGATCAGCCATGAACTCAGAATGGCGGTGCAGGCTCGAAGGGCCGAATGGTCTACTTCTGCACCTATTGTCTATTGTCAAATTGGAGAGGATCCAAGTCGCCTCTCAGGCAGGAGCTGATATGTTTCATCACCAACCTGTTAAAACACGTCATCACTGTCGATGTACCTCAGTGTAACTGGGCGATAGTCACTGAAGCAGGTCACCACGCTCTTCCTGAACACCAATATGAATGAAGCCTGCTTGATGCAGGTGGTACCACACTCTGCCGAAGCAAGAGGTTAAAGATCTCAGTGAACACACCAGACAGTTGATCAGCATTTTAGTACGTGGTCAGTTACCCAGTCCGGTCCAGATGCTTTCCTGGGATTCACCCTCCTGAAGAAAACCCACACTTCAGATCATCGGATCATTGGGGGATGTGGGGGTTTGCGATGGTTCCTCCATGTTCTGATAGTCAACGTGAGCAGAGAAAACATTGAGCTCATCTGGAAGTGAAGCTCTGCTGTCTCCCATGTCACTTCATTTAACTTTATAAGAGGTGATAGCATTCAAACCCTGTCACAGCTGTCGAGGATCCCATCGTTGATTCAGGTTTGGTTTGGAACTTCACATCAGTGTCTTGAGATCTTCTTCTTCCTCCTTGATCTTAGCAATGAGAAGAGGGCATATCCTGGGTGATGGGGGGCCTGAAGGGTCAATGCTGTCTTTCTGAGGCATCGCCTTTAAAAGATGTCCTGGATGCTGGGGAGGCTGGTGCCCATGATGGAGCTGACTGAGTTTACAACTTTCTGCAGCTTATTCCGATCCTGTACAGTGACCCTCACACCAGACGGTGATGCAACCAGTTAGAAAGCTCTTCACAGTGCATCGGCAGAAAGTTGTGAGTGTCTGTGGTGACATCCCAGCTGTCCTCAAGTTCCTCAGGAAATATAGCCGCTGTCGTGCCGCTGCCACTGTAATTGTATCAAGATGTTGGGCCAGGATAGATCCTCAGAGATGTTGACACCCAGCAACTTGAAACTGCTCCCCCTCAGCAAGCTGTTTACTGTTTACCTGTGCTGCACACTACATGCACTCTGAATTATGTTTTATTAATGTATTTGTGGTAATATTTTGTTTTCTGTGCTGTGAGTGATCTGTGTTTTGTGGGTGCACCGTGGTCTGGAGGAATATTTGTTTCATTTGGTTGTATTGTTTACAGTCAGATGACAATAAACTTGAACGTGTCCTATTTAACAGAAGATAATTTTAACTCTTGTATAGTCAGTTCACTCTACAATAAATGTGACATTCTGTTACCTTCTCTGATTACTTGCTGAAGCTGAAATTGTCCCAGTTGCTAATGATACCCAGTGAACCAGCTCCCTCTGCATCTGCAGCCTCTCCCCATTTCAATAATACACTCCTTCGTTTTCCCTGACAAAATGAACAATTCCACATTCTGCCACCTTACACTCCATTTGTCAGATGATTTGCCCATTCTCATCACTTTGGACCCTCCAGACGTCCTTATCACAATTTACTTTCCTCCTTATGCTGGTGTCAAATTTAACCACCATATCATTGGTACCTTCATCTCCCACAGCAAGAACATTACAGAAAATTATGAAAATCTCTGTTCCCAGAACCAAACACAGCAGCATCCACTTTTACATCCAGACAACTAGAAAAGATCCATTTATGCCGACTGTCTTCTTCCGGTTTCACATTCCCCACAATAACCTTTGATATGACACCATAGTAAGTGTTCTCTGGAAATCTAAACACAGCAGATCCACCTTTACCCACAGCACGTTATGACTGTAAAAAGAGGCCAATAAATAGATCAAACATGATATCCCTCTCACAAAACCATGTTGATGTTTAGTGATTCAGGGATGTTTGTTTTAGGTGTCCTGTTATTATGCCAAATGATTAAAATCTCATTGATACAGTTTAAAGTTGTGCACAGGGCTCATATGTCCAAGGATAAATTGGCTCGTTTTTATTCCCATATAAATCCTATATGTGACAAATGTCATTCTGAGATAGCTTCTTTAACTCGTATGTTTTGGTCATGTCCGCTTTTGAAAAAATATTGGAAAGACATTTTCGATATTATTTCCATGGTATTGAACATTGATTTACAACCTCATCCTATTACTGCAATCTTTGGTTTACCAATGATGGAGTCAATTCATTTATCTTCTTCTGCTTGTCAGATGATTGCATTTCTTACATTAATGGCTAGAAGATCTATTTTGTTGAATTGGAAAGAAATTAATCCCCCTACCATATTTCATTGATTTTCTCAAACCATGTTATGTCTAAATTTGGAAACAATTAGAAGTGTCGTATACGACAGTTCTATTAAATTTGAAAAGATTTGGAGGCCATTTATTCAATATTTTCACATGATGTAATTTGATCCTGTTCCCTCTTTCAATCTTTTTATTAATATTTAAAATATTATGAATGAGATAATATGAGGATCCTGTTCCAATCCTATTTGTTTTTCCGATTTTGATTATATATATGTTGAGAGGATCGAAGTTGGGGACACTGATGATTTTTTATCTTTTTATAGATACTATAAACAGTCCTTTTTTTCTTTATTAGTTAGTTAGTTTGTTAGATTAGTTTTTCTTAGGGTAATAATCTTTTTTTTCTTTTTCTCTTTTCTGCTTTTTTTCAACATGCTATACCTAGTTTTTTTTGTGTTTCGTTTATATGATATTTGTATCATTCATAATTTGCGAATACTTAACTATATTGTACTTATTGCTTGAGTATCCTTTTATGTTCATTTCAATTTTGTAAGTTTGTAATCCCAATATCTATGTATTAATCTTATCATGCTGATATTAATAAAAAGATTGAAAAAATCTCATCTGTGCTCTCAGAACCTGCTGAATCTGTATACCTCACATTCCCTGACCCAGTTCTACAACAGTTTTGTCCAGATGCATTTGAAATTCCTTCACTTCTCTAACTCTCTTCTCCTGTGAACTCCTGATCTTCATCTCTCCACCACTGGTGTGTGTGCTTTGATTTACCACAAAGACCAAACTCTGACTTTCCCTGTCTGAAACTCTGCACTTATGCTCCTCCTTTCAAACCGAACTCTATGTTCAGTCCAGGGTCACCTGCATCATTATTGTTCCCTGTGACTTGCTGACATATTATTGTGCAATTTGCCTCTGAAGCTTCACAGTACTTTTCATAGAAACTTAGAAAACCTACAGCACAATACAGGCCCTTCGGCCCACAAAGTTGTGCCGAACATGTCCCTACCTTAGAAATTACTAGGCTTACCTATAGCCCTCTATTTTACTAAGCTCCATGTACCTATCCAAAAGTCTCTTAAAATACCCTATCATATCCGCCTCCACCACCATTGCCAGCAGCCCATTCCATGCACCCACCACTCTCTGAGTAAAACACTTACCCCTGACGTCTCCTCTGTACCTACTCCCCAGCACCTTAAACCTGTGCCCTCTTGTGGAAACCATTTCAGCCCTGGGAAAAAGCCTCTGACTATCCACACAATCAATGCCTCTCATCATCTTATACACCTCTATCAGGTCACCTCTCATCCTCTGTTGCTCCAAGGAGAAAAGGCCGAGTTCACTCAACCTATTCTCATAAGGCATGCTCCCCCATCCAGGCAACATCCTTTTAAATCTCCTCTGCACCCTTTCTATGGCTTCTACATCCTTCCTGTAGTGAGGAGACTAGAACTGAGCACAGTACTCCAAGTGGGGTCTGACCAGGGTCCTATATAGCTACAACATTACTTCTCGGCTCCTAAATTCAATTCTACGATTGATGAAGGCCAATACACCGTACGCCTTCTTAAACACAGAGTCAACCTGCGCAGCTGCTTTGAGCATCTTATGGACTCGGACCCCAAGATCACTCTGATCCTCCATACTGCCAAGAGTCTTACCATTAATACTATATTCTGACATCATATTTGACCTACCAAAATAAACCACTTCACACTTATCTGGGTTGAACTTCATCTGCCACTTCTCAGCCCAGTTTTGCATCCTATCAATGTCCCGCTGTAACCTCTGACAGCCCTCCACACTATCCACAACACCTCCAACTTTTGTGTCATCAGCAAACTTACTAATCCCTCCACTTCCTCATCCAGGTCATTTATAAAAAATTACAAAGAGTAAGGGTCTCAGAACAGATCCCTGAGGCACTCCACTGGTCACCGGCCTCCATACAGACTATGAGTCATCTACAACCACTCTTTGCCTTCTGTGGACAAGCCAGTTCTGGATCTACAAAGCAATGTCCCCTTGGATCCCATGCTTCCTTACTTTCTCAATAAGCCTTGCATGGGGTACCTTATCAAATGCCTTGCTGAAGTCCATATATACTACATCTACTACTCTTCCTTCATCAATGTGTTTAGTCACATGTTCAAAAAATTCCAATCAGGCTCGTAAGGCAAACCTTACGAATTAATACAATTCATTATATTAATACCAGGAGCTGGAGGTTTTGCTACTAATCTTGAACTATAATCTGTGTTGAAAGTTTATTTGTGAAGTGGACTTGGCCAGGAAGTTCCTGAATGAGGACATGAGGAAGGAATAACAATATTTTGAACTCTGATGTTTTATAAGCTGGAAAGGAACTTGGGGGTAAAAGCCACAGAGCTGAAAGCTGCTGTTGAATGAAAATGTTGTTGTAAGTATCCAAGAGAGACACAAGGGAGACAGTCCTACTCCTTCCCAACTTTGCCACTGTCTGGATCATGGGAGGAACCTTTCCCTCGATCCTCAGCTCCAAACTGATTTTGTGTTACATTGAAGTTCAACACAATGTGAAACACAAATGAATTGAGTCAGCCCCTCTCAGGGCCCCTTCTGTTAAAGACCCCTTTGGAGTCAGTTCAGAGACAATTCCCAAATATTTCCAGGCATTCTGTGTCACTGCAAAACATCAGCTCATAACTGGAATGAACAGGACAACTTTACCTAAATGTAGAGGACTGGAAGAATTGGGATAAGGTGTTGTTAATCCAGACAAGATTTAATTTGATACCCTTTTCTTTTTGAAGATATGTCACATTTTACTTGCTTGGAAATTTATATGCAAGTGTGTATTAAACATTGACAGATACCTTTCAGTAATTCCCAGATCTTGGTCACATCCAGAAGTGCATTGATATAAGATGAAGAAAGCTGCAATCCTACGATCAACACACAAATCACAACAAAGTCCAACGGTGAAAGGCCTGCAATTAAAAATAAATCAAATAAGCAAACATGTAACAAAGCTCCAGAGAAATGTCAATGAAAACTTCCAGAGGTTGCAACAACCAAACTCTTACACTGATGTCTCAGTGAAGGGAAGATGCCAATTCCCACCCAGTGTGCCAACCTGTGACCCAGACCTGCACCAGCAGACCCTGTAGTAGATTAACAAGACACTGAACTGCAGTGTCAGGCAAGAATGAATAATTCATGGTGCCCACTCTATTTTCCACGTGGGTCTCCAGCCCAGTGTTTACATGTCACCTGCTGTCAATTTCTGCACTGGCTGCTCCTTCTGGTTCCAATGGCCAGACCTTAAGGAGTTCATTAAGGTCCGTAGTTTCTTCCTCCCAACATCCACAACAACTGATTATGAAGAAAACATAAATTTCACAGAAAGTTGCTGAAATTTCCATTCTAATTCTGACCAGTGTTACGTACCCCGTAACTGGGTCACTTACCAGCAAAGATAGAGAGGTCCGGTGAAGTCTGATGGTACTATTTTTAAAAGTCTTTATTTATAAAGGGGCACAAAAGTAAGGTTAATACAAACATTCAGATAATATACGTCGTCAATACTCAATCTAAAGCGCGGGTATATTAATAATCATCAATAAGAAATAGCTCTATCATTTGTCTAGGGGGAAATATATTGTCCGTTGGAAATATAAGAGTCACTCAGTTCCTGCAGGCTTCTGGTTTTTGAGGACCGCTGGGTTTTCACTTGTTGGAGAGAGAGAGAGATTTGTGAGGAAAAGAAACTTGCCCGGGTCTTTTGATGATGCCAATCCGTTGGGTCGGGGGAGTTGGTTCCCCGTTGTTAGTTCAAGAAAATCGTTTCTGTGATACCTGCCACCGGCTCCCAGGCAAAGGAACCGAACGCACGTGGCTTCCTTCAAATGGCTGCCCGCTATTACGGGATCGCTAGCGTGTCTTCTGGTGCGTCTGAAGGGGTTGTTCCCCAGACCTTCTTTTATCCTTACTCACGGGGTCTCAGATGTCAATCAGGTTGGGATGATGCAATCTCTCCCCGTCACCCAGCCCACGTTGCCCTGAGCGCTTGCACGTAGCCCAGTCCCCAATCCACAAAGGTGTCTCCAAGAGACAATGGCCGTTATCCGTGGCTTTGTCTTGCTGAGGGGCCAGGACACATTCCAAAACCTTGAGGATTCTCTCTCATTTCCTGGGTCCAAGACCCGAATTAATAGCGATCTTGCGATTCTCAAGAAGGAGGGGGCTGCAGTCATAACACCTCCCCTCTTAAAAGCGTTTTTTACCAGCGGTTAAAAATGGGGTGGTACAGAGTCTTACAGGATTTTAGAATCTAACACAATACAAAAGCTTTTCTTTTCACTACAGGGCAATACACTTATAAGTTTAATTCAGCATCTAAACAGTTAACGATTACAGTGTCACTTCCTTTACTAGCTTAACATCTTGCACCTTACTAAAGTCTTATAACATCAGACTTCAACTTAATAACCACCTATTTTTTTTCTTCAGCAAACAAAACTAACGAGTTGTGATCCCTGACGGGGAGCCAGGCCGGCTTCCAAGGGGTTTGTCTTTATTATTCACATGCTTTGCTGAAATCCCGTACAACCGGCTGGGCTATTTAAAAATGGCGACCTTCATTAACCGTCGTCTCTTTTCCAGTGAGTTCCTACGGGAGGAACTCGGGTAGTTTGGCGAGGTAAACTCCCGCCCGCCTCGTTCATAGGGGTTATTTTATCAACACCGTGTCCCAAACTTAGACCATTTCCACCCAATTCTTTAATTTTACACAGGTGGCCAGCCCTCTCGTCAGGACCCTTCAGGCTATTGGTTTTTAATTCAAACTCTTTGTTCAAGCAGCATTTCAGATTCTGCCTCATCACACCCCATTCTGGAATAACAATAGGGTGGGGGGCCCCGGCATCTCCCAGCTTAATCTGTAAGCGATCTGCAGGGTTTAAAATTTCTTCATTCGATTTGGGAACTGCAGATTTCCCGTTTCCTTCACTAATAATATTTATCTCCCCAGTTTGGAGCTCCGCATTAAGTTTCACCATCCCTTCGAGCACAAACCTCGGGGAACTCTCACTTCCCACGATTACCAGGGTTAACCCCTTTTCCACTGAACCAAGTCTATCTGACCCAAAAGGACGGCCGTCTCGTTCAGCTGAATCAAATACCTCAGACTTTTTCTGAGCTCCGTGACTAGGTTCAGGACCACGTGCATCCCCATCTTGGACACACTCAAACGGGACATTGACCTCTTCCAGGCTTTCAATACCCGTACCTTTTTCAAATTCTAAATTCCCCTGATCCTCCCAGTTACTCTCTGGGCAACTCACTTCCGGAGTAAACTCACCCCCACGGGCTGAAGCAACCTCATCTGCCAACCCAGCAGACTTCTTCAAGGCAAGGGCACCCTTTTCATCTCGGACTGCCCTCATTTCATTGTCGGGAACACCTTTAGAATTTTCAACTTCGTCAAACAGGTCTGCCACACCAGACAGATCATCCATGTCCAACTCTGGACCTCTTAACCACTCTAACGGTTCCTCATCTTTATTTTCTGCCTCTAGAACCTTGCCCCTCTTTAAGGGCAGATCTACCTCCTCTCCCTTACCCTCTTGCACTTTTTTACTCTTGGCTTTACCACCCTCTAAACCCTCATGGCACAGAGTCGGTAAAGACATCTCAGCCAAATCGAAACTGGCCAGATTTAAACTGCTCTTGTTCTCAGCTGCCACTCTCGACAGGCTGCGAGTGACCGCGCATGCGGGATAGCTCTTGGGAGCTAGGGGCGGAGCCTCAACACGCATAGGGGGTTTGATCAGCGTCATGGCGGCCCAAACCTTACCCCCGGCTAAATCGTTACCAAGGAGGACGTCCACGTCAGTTCTCGGGAATTCTGATGGCACCCCTATTTCAACTGGTCCATCCACCAGCTCACAATCCATAACAACCTTATGTAAGGACACCATTTCTATCCTTTTATTTATCCCCTTCACCACTACCATGCCCGTTTTTCGACTACCCTCGAGTACCTTACGGCTGATCAACGACAGCTCAGCCCCCGTGTCTCTCCAGATTCGTACGGGAATTGGTGGGTCCCCCTTCCTCAAAGACACGGTCCCGTGTGACAGACAAGTCTCAGACCCTTCTCGTACTCTGTCCACCCGGGGCTCTCTTGTCGATTTACTGATTACCACGGCACATCCTATAGGGACTGCTGCTTTGCCTTTTCCCGTCTGCCCCCTCGGAGCAAAGCACCGAGACGCAACATGCCCGCTCTTCCCACAATTAAAACAGGTCAAGCCCGGAAATCTCTGGCCATCTGGCCTTTCCCCCTCAACTTTGCCACTAGCTCCCGGCAGGACCTCTGCCTCAGCCGGCGGACTTTCTCGATCGTTCCCACGGTCCCTCGGGGAACTTGAGTATTCGAGGAAAACTTTGCCTTGTGGGTTAGGGCATATCCATCTGCGAATCTAGCAAATTCTGATATGGATTTATTCGGCTTCTCATTCAAATACATCCGGATCTCCTCTGGAACACAACCTTTAAATTCCTCAATGAAAATTAACTCCCTGAGACGCCCATGATCCTCGCCCACCATTTCTGCAGTGCACCAACGGTCCAAGAGCACCCCCTTCTCATGGGCAAACTCGCTATACGTCTGATTCCACCCTTTCCGTAAATTTCTGAACTTTTGTCTATATGCTTCAGGTACTAGCTCGTAACCCCGGAGAATGGCCGCCTTTACTTGGTCATAATTCTCTTCCCCTTCCGTGGACAACGCCGCATATACCCGCTGTGCCTTCCCTCTTAACACACTTTGTAACAACGCCACCCACTGTGCTCTGGGCCACTTCTGATTCACTGCCACCTTTTCAAAAAGCAAGAAATAACTATCAACATCCGTCTCCTCGAACGGGGGTACCAACCTTAACGCCCGACTAACATCAAACCGCTCCTCTCGGTCCGACCCCTGACTTCATTGCTCTTGCTTTAACTTCTCCATCTCGAAGGCATGTTTCCTCTCTCTCTCTGCCTCCCTCTCCTTCTCGGCCCTTTCCTTCTCCTTCTCAGCTGCTTCCAGCTTCTTTAGCTGAAGTTCATGCTTTCTTTACTTCTCAGCTCTTTCCTGCTCCCTTTTCACCTCTAACTCCTTTAGCTGGCGCGCATGCTCCCTTTCTTTCTCGGCTGCTTCCAGCTCCTTTAACTTAATTTCATGTTCCCACCTTAATTTCTCCAACTCTAACTGAGCCGTTCCACTAGCTGGTACCTTTGCAGGGATATTTTCCAATACCTCAACTGCAAACACCTTTTTCGCAATGTAATACTGAGTTATGGCCCTTCGCACCTCCCGCTTTTTCATTGACGACCTCACCTCTGCGAGGCTTAACCCCTTCACCAAATTTACCAAGTCTGATTTGGTGGCCGCCTCTACAGTCCCCCAGAGTCGGGTTTTCCATAAATTCATCCACGTCCATCTTTGCTGGTTTCCCGTCTGGCTACCCGCGTACCAGATCCAAGTTTGGACTTACAATCCCGATTCACTGGCCCTCAATTTCTTTTTTTGGTATCAAATCCTGAGACGAGATCCCCAAGTTGTTACGTACCCCATAACTGGGTCACTTACCAGCAAAGATAGAGAGGTCCGTTGAAGTCTGATGGTACTATTTTTAAAAGTCTTTATTTATAAAGGGGCACAAAAGTAAGGTTAATACAAACATTCAGATAATATACGTCGTCAATACTCAATCTAAAGCGCGGGTATAGTAATAATCATCAATAAGAAATAGCTCTATCATTTGTCTAGGGGGAAATATATTGTCCGTTGGAAATATAAGAGTCACTCAGTTCCTGCAGGCTTCTGGTTTTTGAGGACCGCTGGGTTTTCACTTGTTGGAGAGAGAGAGAGATTTGTGAGGAAAAGAAACTTGCCCGGGTCTTTTGATGATGCCAATCCGTTGGGTCGGGGGAGTTGGTTCCCTGTTGTTAGTTCAAGAAAATCGTTTCTGTGATACCCGCCACCGGCTCCCAGGCAAGGGAACCGAACGCACGTGGCTTCCTTCAAATGGCTGCCCGCTATTACGGGATCACTAGCGTGTCTTCTGGTGCGTCTGAAGAGGTTGTTCCCCAGACCTTCTTTTATCCTTACTCACGGGGTCTCAGATATCAATCAGGTTGGGATGATGCAATCTCTCCCCGTCACCCAGCCCACGTTGTCCTGAGCGCTTGCACGTAGCCCAGTCCCCAATCCACAAAGGTGTCTCCAAGAGACAATGGCCATTATCCGTGGCTTTGTCTTGCTGAGGGGCCAGGACACATTCCAAAACCTTGAGGATTCTCTCTCATTTCCTGGGTCCAAGACCCGAATTAATAGCGATCTTGCGATTCTCAAGAAGGAGGGGGCTGCAGTCATAACACCAGTTTCCATAGTGTCTGCTATTCATAACTGGAGCTCAATGCCAGTTCTTCACTGGTGGAAATTTCTCACTGGCTTCATTCAATGTAATTGCAACCTAATTTCCCTCATTTCATGATGTGGTCAACAGTCCATCGGAGAAGAAAAAGCTGTACATAGCATTCATCGATCACTCAGACATGTCAGTCACTGTCACCAGCTCCATCACTCCAGATGTCTGTGTTGGAATGTCAGATGGTGAACAGAGGAAGGAAACAGGAGTGTTTCTGACAGCTGCTTTGACTCTGCATATCTATTCACTGATGTAGGTAGATTGAACAATTCAGACAAATTCTGTGAATGGGAGCCACAGTGAAAAATCTGCTTTAACTCTGCCCACCATCTTGGTGAATCTTTTCTGCACTCTTTCTAGTCTAATCACATTCTGAGGCTGCATCACTGTCTGGTGTGGGGGGTGGGGGTCGGATACTGCACAGGACCGAGAGAAACCTCAGAGGGTTTTAAGTTTAGTCGGCTCCATCCTGGGTACAAACCTACAAAGTACCCAGGACATCTTCAAGAAGCAGTGTCTCAGAAAGGCAGCGTCCATTATTAAGTAACCCCAGCACCCAGGCCATGCCCTTTTCTCACTGTTACCATCAGGTAGGAGGTACAGAAGCCTGAAAGCACACACTCAGTGATTCAGGAACAGCTTCTTCCCCTCTGCCATCTGATTCCTAAATGGACAGTAAGCCCTTGAACACTACCTCACTTTCATTTTTTTTACACAATATTTAATCTATTCAATATACATACGCTGTAATTGATTTACTTAATTATTTACTAATATTATTTTCTTCTATATTATGTATTGCATTGAACTACCACTGCTAAGTTAACAAATTTCACGACACATGCTGGTGCTAATAAACCTAATTCTGATTATATAATATTCATTTATGATTACATTTATGTAATATTTATTTATGTCTGCAAGATTGAAACAGTATGCTCCAGGTGTGGCCTGACTAAAGATGGTACAGTTGTAACGTGACATCTTAACCCTGTACTCGATGCCCTACTGATGAAGGCAAGCACACCACGCACCTTCTTTACAATCCTGTCTGTCTGTGTCACCACTTCCAGGGAACAATGTACTTGTCCTAAGTTAATTACCATCTGCCATTCCTATGCCCACTGACACAGATGATCTTGTTGTACACTTCTTCACTTTCTTCACTGAGACAACTTTCTTCACTGCCCACTATCGCACCAATTTTGCTGTTGTCCACGGATTTACTGATCATGTCACCTACATTTTTGTCCAAATCGTTAACGTCAATGACAAACAACAGGGGACCGAGCACCAATCACTGCAGTACACTATTTGTCATCCATTGCCACCTCTGCCTCTGACAACCAAGCTAAATCTGCTTTAGTGATGCTGGTTGGGAGAATTATTTTCTTGGATACTGGTGAGAACTTTGTTTCTCTTTAGGAAATAGCACCAGGTGATCCGTTACATTCTCCCAGGGAACATAAATGGTTCCTTGGTTTCATGTCTCATCCAAAGGCAGAGGTGTACTGGAGTGTTAAATTATCAGAGATTACACAGACCAGGACTGCATTCCCTGCAGTTTACTCAAGTGTAATTGGAGTTTTCAAGATATTAATGGTAGATGGAAGCTATTTCCACATGTTGGGACTGAGAAACGTTACCACAGAAATTCCCTTACAAAGCACCGTTTTGATTCAGTGTTTTACAGTTGGGATTTACTTTTCCAGAGTGGAAATGCCCTCCACAGAAATTCAATAGTGTGCTGTGTACAGTGGTCATCCTCACACCCTAATGGGGTTTCCACATCCGGAACACTGGTGATGTCATTTCCTGTGCAACATCCTCCTGTCGGGAAACTGCAGTGTCATTAGACTGGAACTTGGAGATGCTCCTGACTACCTGCCATGGTCTCCTCTCAGTGAGTAAATGTAGCCTCAGTAACACCGTCTGAAGTCCCCATCACTTGTTTAAATGGCCAAGACCAGACTTCTGAAAATGCAACACTTCCCTCGCACTGGTTTGGGGGATGTGGGTCCTGTAGTTACTCCCCTCAGCTTGTCCTGAGAGGCTGATATTGAGCAACCCACTGGAATCTCTCATGATGGGAACTGGGTAGAGACTCCAGGAAACTAACCCAGAGACAATAAACTACTGGTCTCTGTGTGCTGACACTGTGATATCATTGTATGAACACAATTAAACCTCAATCAAATCCGGCACATCAGCAGCCCCTCAGGATTAGGGTTGATCTGTTTCCACCTCAGTACCATGGGTTCTGAAGTGAAAGTTATTATTATTATTTAAATATTATGATTTAGCTGCAACATTCCAGAATAATAATTATTTTGCTCTCCTTAACATTTGTGTACAAGGAAACAACATTAAAAAATTCTGAATTAAACAATTGTGAATGATAAGAGTATTGGTCACGTACCTCCAACCACAGACCAATACACTAACACAATGTACATGGCGATAAGTGACAAAGTATTACAGATCCACAGGATTAGAAAATAAAATCTGTATCCCAGACGTACTGTGGAGAAATAAAAAAAAGCATGTGAAAGCCGTTAACAATCTATGCAGACAGATTATGACACTGGAGGCCATTCTGGACATCAATCAATGCTAGCCCCCCAGGAAGCAATCACAATCCCACCCTTGACCCCATTTTAACTGTTACTCTCTCACCCCAGTTGTTACCAATGGCAAACCCTCCATCTCATCTCCCCAAACGTAAAATACATAACAGTAAATGTCCTTGTTGAGAACTGTTTTAAACCATCAGATCCAGCTGCACCTGATTCAGCATCATCGGTCTTCCTCCCCATCACTAAATATTTGTTCAAAGATTAACCTGAAGTGCAAGAATAATCCCTGATTTGCTCTTGTCTCTGTAATTTTGCTCCAACAACATGTTAGATGCCCATCGATGGGTGTGACTGAGACTGTCCACCTGTCTCTGTGGTTCCCTCCCATCCCTTTGCCCCCTGGATCAATGTTCCCAAATGTTCCTGTTGCCCTGGTGTTGAAATTGCATCTCTCTCTCACTGGATTCTATCCCATCTCAGTTCTAATTTCAGTTTCTCTACACAGCCACCGTGTGTCTGTGTCAGGCTTCGTGTCTGTGGACTCACTTTCATCAACTTCAGTTCTGAATGTTATCTGTTTAATTTTATTGTTTGCATTTTTTTCTACACATCGGGTATTTGACTGTTTTCTTTTTAATGGGTTCTATTGTGTGTCTTTGTTTTGTGGCTGCCTGTAAGGAGACGGATCTCAATGTTGTATATCGTACACATACTTTGATAATAAATGTACTTTGAACTTTGATGTACCATCCCCGTTCTAATCCTGCCCTTTCTTGTTCAATTGATCCTCTTCACTGCCAACTTCTCTTCCAGGGCAAATGTTAACTGACATTGTTAATGGTTCCTTCTCCTCAGATATTGATCCTCCTACTTTGAAATCTCCCATCGTCACCTCTCTGTATTTAAATAAAAGCAAAATCCTGCAGCTCAGCCATGGCAACATCACTGTCTGGTCATTCAAATCCATCCGGTTGCCTGGTGACTGGAGCTGAACACAATGTGTCCAAAACAATATAGTGACTGGAAAACCCCACGTGTTGAGAATCTGAAATACACTCAGTGGCCACTTTATTAGGTACACCTGTACACCTGCTCGTTAATGTGAATATCCAATCAGCCAATCATGTGGCAGCAACTCAATGCATAAAAGCATTCAAACGTTGTCATGAGGTTCAATTGTTGTTCAGACTAAACACTAGAATGGGGCAGAAATGTGATCTAAGTGACTTTGACTGTGGAATGATTGTTGGTGCCAGATGTGGTGGTTTGAGAATCTCAGAAACTGCTGATCTACTGAGATTGTCATGCACAACAGTCTCTAGAGTTCACAGAGAATGGTCCAAAAAGCAAAATAAAACATCCAGTGAGTGACAGTTCTGTGGCTGAAAATGTTTTGTCAGAGAATGGCCAGACTGTATCAAGCTGACAGGAAGGTGACAGTAATTCAAATAACCACGTGTTACAACAGTGGTGTGCAGCAGAACATCTTTGACAGACAACATATCGAACCTTGAAGTGGATGGGCTACAGCAGCAGAAGACCATGAACACACACTCAGTGGCCACTTTATTAGGTACAGGAGGGAGCTGATAAAGTGGTCACTGAGTGTATCAGAGAAAATGCTGGAGGTACTCAGCAGTAGAAGCAGCATTTGTGCAGAGATCTGATGTTTCTAGTCACAGAGAAGAGAGAGAAACCCTGAGAAATACAAGAGAAAGGAAAACAATGGAGTACGATACACTGCAGTTGCTGGAAATTTGGAATAAAAAAGAATTCCGTATTTCCATTTCTGCAACTGTGGAGAGTGGAAACAGAGTTATGGTTACACACTCTGATCTTGTATCAGAAGTGGTCAGTTCGAACATAAACTGTAATGGCTGGTTATCTGAAATTGATGAATTCATTATTGCAGCTCCTGGGACTCAATGTGGAATAAGGGATGCTGCTCCTCAATGGGCTTTGCTGGAACTGGGGAAGAGGTTAAAGATGGGAAATCAGAGAGAAAACTAAAGTGATCGGCAACTGGAAGCTCACTGTTACCCTCGGTGTTCTGCAAAGTGGTCACGCAACCTGTAATGGTTTCTCCAATGTGCAGGAAACTGCTGTGAGGACACAGAATTGGAAGTACAAGTCACTCACTGCTTTACCTGGAGGGGTTATATGTGTGCCAGGAATGGGGAGAGGGAAGAGGTAATAAAGCAGGTGTTGCATCTTTTTTGGTTCTGGGAGACAGAGGTGTCCCATGTGGAAAACTGCATTGGAAAGAGAGGTTCTTTCAAAATAAACTTTTGCAAACACCCAAGAGAAATTGCCACCAAGTCTGAAAGAAAGAGCCACATGTACTGTACGCTCACCAGCAGGTCTGAGAGACAACTGCTCAAACCCCTGACACTAGATGGGGAGTAGAACTCCCTTCACAACTCTGCCCTCTGTGTGAATGAGGCCCCCATTTCCAAAGGCACAGCCACCATCAGGATGAAAGGGCATCTTTCCCTCAGTCCCACCTCTAAACAGACTTGGTGACACAGTGAGATGAGACAACACAATGCAGCAAACACGAGTGAATGAAGACGGCTCCTCTCATGGCCACTTCTCCCAAATATCTTCTGCAGTTTGGTCAGAGGTGACTCCAGGACTGTTTCAGGTATTCCGTGTCACAGCAAAGCACCTCAAAACTGGGAAAAAATGGGCAATTGCATCCCACAGGTCACAGATCAGAGGGGAAGTGGGGGGAGGTGTCAAAGGTGTAATCGACTACCCACATTTTCCCTTGATTATGTTAAAGTTCATTCAGGTTTACTGGGTGGTGACTGAAAGTTCATGCAGGAGCAAATTAATCAATGACAGATACCTCCGAGGGTTTTCCACCTCCACTGGTCCGGTAACATGGCTGAAAGAAGAGATGGTCCAGAAATCACATGTCCTGCAGTCAATACAGCGATCAGTATAACATCCTTGAGGGAAAGCCCTGAAATTAAAATTAAATTCAAATCATTAAACATCTCACGGGCAGTGGATGACAAATGATGCAACAACCATAATGTTCCATCATTTCCTGCCGAGAAGGGAATGTTCCAACCCCCGTCTAATCTCACTGATCTGTGACCCAGGCTGACACCAACTGACTCTACTCTGAGAATCATTAATCACAATGCATCGTTATACCCGTCAAGAATGGATTATTCAGATTCATTTATTTATCAGATGTACATCACAACATACAATGAAATGTAAAGGCAACACGAGTGAATCTGCAGATGCTGGAAATAAATAAAAAAACACGAAATGCTGGCAGAACTCAGCAGGCCAGACAGCATCTATGGGAGGAGGTAGTGACGACGGTTTGGGCCAAAACCCTTCATCAGGAGTGAAGTAACATGGGATGGTCAAGGGGGGATAAGAAGTGGGGGGACGGATAAAGCAGAGAGCTGGGAAGTGATAGGCTGGAGGTAAATGGGCTAGCGGGAAGGTGGAGAATTATGGGAAATAAAAGAGAAAGAAAGGTAGGGCTGGGGGGAGAGATTATAGTGAGGGGGGAAAAAGAGAAAGAGAACCAGACTAAAATAATAGATAGGGATGGGGGTAAGGTTGGGGGGCAGGGGTATCAATGGAGGTCTGTGAGTTGGATGTTCATGCCAGCAGGAAGGAGGCTCCCTAGGCGGGAGTTAAGGTATTGCTCCATCGACCTGCGTGTGGCCTCATCTTGACGGTAGAGGAGGCCATGGACAGACATGTCGGAGTGGGAGTGGTCTGTGGAATTGAAGAGTGTGGCCACAGGGAGATCCCGCCACTGCTGGAGGACTGAGCGCCGGTGTTCGGCGAAACGGTCTCCCAGTCTGCGGCGGGTCTCCCCAATGTATAAATGGCCACATCGGGAGCACCGGATACAGTATATCACTCCAGTTGACTCGCAGGTGAAGTGGTGCCTCACCTGAAAGGACTGTCTGGGGCCTGGGATGGTGGTGAGGGAAGAAGTGTGGGGGCAGGTGTAGCACTTCTTCCGTTTGCAAGGATGAGTGCCCGGAGGGAGGTCCGTGGGGAGGGATGGGGGGGATGAATGGACAAGGGAGTCGCGTAGGGAGCAATCCCTGCAGAAAGACGAGAGTGGGGGGGGGGGGAGGGGAAGATGTGGCTGGTGGTGGGATCACGTAGGAAGTGGCGGAAGTTACGATTATACTTTGGATCTGTAGGCTGGTAGGGTGATAGGTGAGGACCAGGGGGACTCTATCCCTGGTGGGCTGGCGGGCGGATGGGGTGAGGGCAGAGGTGCGTGAAATACGGGAGACGCGATGGAGTGCAGAGTTGATAGTGGATGAAGGGAAGCCCCTTTCTTTAAAAAAGGAAGACATCTCCTTTGTCCTAGAATGAAAGGCCTCATCCTGAGAGCAGATGTGGCGGAGGCGGAGGAATTGAGAGAAAGGGATAGCATTTTTGCAGGAGACAGGGTGGGAGGAGGAATAATCTAGGATCGCTCCCTACACGACTCCCTTGTCCATTCATCCCCCCCATCCCTCCCCACGGACCTCCCTCCGGGCACTCATCCCTGCAAATGGAAGAAGTGCTACACCTGCCCCCACACTTCTTCCCTCACCACCATCCCAGGCCCCAGACAGTCCTTTCAGGTGAGGCACCACTTCACCTGCGAGCCAACTGGGGTGATGTACAGTATCCGGTGCTCCCGATGTGGCCATTTATACACTGGGGAGACCCGCTGCAGACTGGGAGACTGTTTCGCCGAACACCGGCGCTCAGTCCTCCAGCAGTGGCGGGATCTCCCTGTGGCCACACACTTCAATTCCACAGACCACTCCCACTCCGACATGTCTGTCCATGGCCTCCTCTACCGTCAAGATGAGGCCACACGCAGGTCGATGGAGCAATTCCTTATCTCCCGCCTAGGTAGCCTCCTTCCTGCCGGCATGAACATCCAACTCACTGACCTCCGTTGATACCCCTGCCCCCCACCCTTACCCCCATCCCTATCTATTATTTTAGTCTGGTTCTCTTTCTCTTTTTCCCCCTCACTATAATCTCTCCCCCCAGCCCTACCTTTCTTTCTCTTTTATTTCCCATAATTCTCCACCTTCCCCCTAGCCCATTTCCCTCCAGCCTATCACTTCCCAGCTCTCTACTTTATCCCTCCCCCCACTTCTTATCCCCCCTCGACCATCCCATGTTACTTCACTCCTGATGAAGGGTTTCGGCCCGAAATGTCGTTATTACCTCCTCCCATAGATGCTGTCTGGCCTGCTGAGTTCTGCCAGCATTTTGTGTTTTTTTATACAATGAAATGTATTGTTTGCATTGACAACCAACACAAGCTGAGGATGTGCTGAGGGCAGGGCAGCCTGCAAGTGTCACCACACACTCTGGCGCTACTTTCCACCTGATGTCAGGGGCTGCTACACAAATGCACATGTGGGCAGTTTGTTCTCATTGATCGGTGAAGTGCATTATCTGCCGATTGATCCATCCCAAGAGTAGGAAGAATGAGAAGAGCATACAAACTCAAGGACCAATTCTAAAAGTGTTACATCAACAAGACATTTGTTGAAAGGGTTAAGAAAGTAGCTTAACAAAGTTAGGATCTTTGCCTTCATGAATAGAGGCATAAAGTGGAAGAAGATCATTGTGAAACTTTCTAAAACCAGTCGTGATTGGGAATGAAGGTGATTGGGAGAAGGGCAGAAAATATCTTGGGGATTCTCTTTATGCAAAGTAGTGGACAGGGTCTAGAATTCATCATCAGGAATAGTGAAGGGATATTCAACTGTAATTTCATATGAGGGCTGGATAATTATCTGAAAGAAAGAATTTACAGAGCTGTGGGGAGAGGACAGAACAATAGGATTCAGTTGTTTGCTCAGTGATAGAACCAATCCATTCTTTTTTTTAAAAAAACTTTTTTTTATTGTTTTCAAATAGTTACAGAATAAATGTGTATGAAAAAAAAATGTGTTACCCAGCCCACCTCCCCTTAACCCCTCCCCCCTAACATCCCTATTAAAAAAAAGAAAGAAAAAAAAAGGGAATGCCTGGATATTGGAGAGTCCCCACATGCATTCTTAAAGGGCTTCCTTCTCTCCGATAACTGTTCTGGGATTCTGTGAACCCAATTAATTCAGCTTTTGCCTCTCTCTGCTGCAGCACTGATTTGCATCGGCTGCATTCAATAGCCCACCAATATGGGCTAAATGTTAACTGCAAAATGTCATTCATAAATGAAGCTCACCTCGCAACATTAAGGTGTAGTTTGTCTGGATGGAGCTGACAGGATTGGTTGTGATGCAGGTGTACACTCCACAGTCTTCAGATGAAGCGCTTGGGATAACAAGTGTTCTGTTTTCATCTGTTAGTTGGTGACGCTGGGAGATTTCCCCTCCATTCTTTTGCCACTGATACACAATCGAATCTCCAAAGACTTCACAGGTGAGCTCGACCGTGAAACCCAGTGATTCGATGTTGGTAAATATGGAACCTTCTGACAGCTCATCTGAAGGAGAGAATATGAAACCATGATATTCCTATCTTGATGTAGAATGCAATCTTACCGTGTGACATTATACCAGATATGTACAAAGGAACGAAAGCACAGTCGGTTCTACACACCAAATATATACACAACAATGGAAATAAAAGCCATTTAACCCCTCAGCACTGCTCTGTCATTGCACAAGATCACAGCTAACCTGATGGTAGATATTCCCATCTCCCACAATAACAGTTCACCTCTCTGCTTATCCAGGATCTATCTACCTCTGCCTCAAAAATATTCAGATTCCAAACTATCTTCTTCAGAGCTGTGGAAGCAAAAACTCAAAACTGTTTCATCTCTGTCTTAGATGTTCATTTGCAAGTTCATAGACGTGCCAGTCAGAGCAGGAATAGGATGATGGTACAGATGAATGAGTGGCTCAGGAAGTGATGTTTGAACCTTTTCCCCGTTCAGATAATAGTCCACACTATTGTTCCTTTTACCAAAAAGCATTATCTTATATTTCCCAACACTATTCCATTTGCCACTTTTGTGCCCATTCTTCCAATTTGTCAAAGTCCTGCTGCAATCACATTGCTTCTTCAGCACTACCAACCCCTCCAACTATCTTCATATCATCTGCAAACTTTGTCACAAAGCCATCAATCCCATTATCTAAATCACTGACAAACAATGTGAAAAGCAGCGGTCCCAATACCGACACCTCCCCGCTCCCCCAGGAACACCACTCATCACCGGCAGCCAACCAGAAAAGGCCCCTTTTTCCCTCACTCACTGCCTCCTTCCTGCCAGCCGTTCTGCTATCCATTGCTGAATCTTTCCTGTAGCACCATAGGATTTTATCATGTTAAACAGCCTCATTTCTGGTACCTTATCAAATATATTCTGAAAATCCAAGCAAATGACTTCCACTGCCTCTCATTTGCCCACATTGCTTGTTACTTCCTCGAAGAACTCTAACAAAATTGTCAGGGAAGATTTCCCTTCACAGAAACCATGCTGACTTATTTTACTATTAGTCTCCAAATACCTTGAAACCTCATCCTTAATAATAGACTCCAACACGTCCCCAACCACTGGGGTTAGACAAACTGGACTACAATATCCTTTCTTTTGCCTTCTTCCTCCCTTCTTAAGGGGAACTGGCCAAAATTGACTGGAAAGGGACACTAGCACGAAGGACAGCAGAGCAGCAATGGCTGGAGTTTCTGTGAAAAATGAGGGAAGTGCAAGGCAGATATATTCCAAATCAGAATGGATGAAGGACACTACCGTAGCTGACAAGTGAAGTCAGAGGCAAAGTAAAAGCAAAAGAGAGGACATACAAGGAAGCCAAAGCTAGTGGGAAGATAGAGGATTGGGAAGCTCTTAAAAACCTGCAGAAGGAAACTAAGAAGTTTCTTAGAAGTAACTAAGAAGGAAAAGATGAATTATGAAAGGAAGCTGGGGACTAATATCAATGAAGATATTAAAAGCTATTTTAAGTATATAGAAGGGTAAAGGGGAGTGGAGGGGAGATATAGGACCAATAGAAAATGACCCTGGAGGTATTGTAAGGAGAGACGCTGAGATGGCAGAGGAACTGAATACATGTTTTGCATCGGGCTTCACGGTAGAAGACATCTGCAGTATACCGGACATTGAAGAGTGTCAGTGAAGTGAAATATGTGCAGTGAAAATTACAACTGAGAAGGTGCTCAGGAAGCTTAATGGTCTGAGGGTGGATAGAACTCCTGCACCTGATGGAATCGATAGATTCTGGCATCGTGCTGGATGACTGGAAAATTGCAAATGTTACTCTGCTATTTTAGAAGGGTGGCAGGCAGCGGAATGGAAACTATAGACCTGTTAGTCTGACATCAGTGGTTGGGAGGTTGTTGGAATCGATTGTGAGGAATGAGATTACAGAGTGTCTGGAGGCACATGACAAGATAGACAAAAGCCAGCATGGTTTTCTGAAAGGAAAATCCTCCCTGACAAACCTGCTGCAATTTTTTGAGGAAATTACAAGCAGGGTAGACAAAGGAGATGAAGTGGACGTGGTGTACTTGGATTTTCAGAAGACCTTTGACAAGGTGCCACACATGAGGCTGCTGAGCAAGATTATATCCCATGGAATTACAGGGAGGTTACTAGCATGGGTGGAGCATTGGCCGATCGGCAGAAAACAGAGAGTGGGAATAAAGGGATCCTATTCTGACTGGCTGCCGGTTACCAGTGGACTTCCACGGGGATCGGTGTTGGGATCGCTGCTTTTTACGATGGATGTCAATGATTTGGACAATGGGATAATGGATTTGTGGTTAAATTTGCCGATGATACAAAGATAGGTGAGGAGCGAGTACTGTTGAGGAAACAGAGAGCCTGCAGAGAAACTTAGATAGTTTAGGGGAATGGGCAAATGAAATACAATGTTGGAAAGTGTATGATCATCAATTTTGGTGGAAGAAATAAACAGGCAGACTATTATTTAGATGGGGAGAGAATTCAAAATGCAGAGATACAAAGAGACTTGGGAGTTCTTGTGCAGGATACCCTAAAGGTTAACCTCCAGGTTGAGTCGGTGGTGAAGAAAACAATTGCAATATTGGCATTGATTTCTGGAGGTAGAGAATATTACAGCAGGGATTTGATGTTGAGGCTCTATAAGGCATTCGTGATTTGACACTTGGGAGTATCCTGTGCAGTTTTGGGCTCCTTATTTTAGAAAGGATATACTGATGTTGGAGAAGGTTCAGAGAAGATTCACGAGAATGATTCCAGGAATGAAAGAATGAAAGAAACGTCTGGCAGCTCTTGAGCTGTATTCCCTGGAGTTCAGGAGAATGAAGGGGGATCTCATAGAAACATTCCAAATGTTAAAAGGCCTGAACAGATTAGATATGGCAAAGTTATTTCCCATGGTAGGGGAGTCTAGGACAAAGGGCAGGAATTCAGGTTTGAAGGACGTCCATTTATAAGAGAGATGCGAAGAAATTACTTGAGTCAGAGAGTGGTAAATCTATTTTTTTAAACTTTTTTTATTGTTTTTAAATAGTTACAGAATAAATGTGTATGAAAAAAAAGTGTTACCCAGCCCCCCTCCCTTTAACCCCTCCCCCCTAAACCCCTCCCCCCTAACATACCTATTAAAAAAATAAGAAAGAAAAAAAAAAGGGAATGCCTGGATGTTGGAAGATCCCCACATGCTCCACAGAGTTCTCATTTTTTTAATATATGTTAAAATTCTTTTTCTTTTTACTGGCCCATTAAGCCCATTAACATTAAAATTTAAAAAATTTAGTAGATTAGTCATTATTTTTTTATTATATTACTCCAATCTATAATAATACCTAATCTTTCCACTTTCGTGGTATCCTGGGAAATCTTTATAAAAATCTCCGTGTTGCTATGTGTGTCCCCACCAATCATCCAGGCAAAAAGATAGAAAAAAATTAAAATATAAAGGAAAAAAACCAAAATACCCCCCTACTAATGTTGTGGAAAAAAAAAAACACAACATTACCCCCCTCTGCTGTACGGGTCATGGCAACCGCCATAATTACACACGTGAATCCCGCAGTAACCGATCCACAGCCTCCCAGCCCCCCCGCAACATAAAAAAGTATATGTATAAGAAGAGAAAAAAAAATACTGTTCTCATTTAGAATTTCTAAAATTTTGCCTTTCTCTTCTATAATATCCATAAATGTCCATCACTTCTGTTCCTTGGGTCTATTTTCATCTTTAATCCATTACGTTTGGAAGCCTCTGTGTGTAATTAGCGAATAGATGGAAGTTCTTGTACAAACTCCTCCGCTTTTCGATAATCGGAAAGAAATTTTTTTCCCTCCTCCAAAAAAATTATCAGTGTTGCTGGATGACACATTGTAAATTTATAACCCTTTTCCCATAAGGCTTTTTTCACTGGGTTAAATTCCTTCTTTCTCTTCAACAGGTTGTAACTTATATCCGGATAAAAAAGAACTGGTTTCCCTGCTATCATCAATGGCCCGTTTCTATTTTTGGCACTTTGGGCAGCGGCCTTCAGGATCTTTTCTTTGTCTTGGTATCGTAAGCATTTTATCAAAATTGATCGTGGGTTTTGATCAGCTCGAGGTCTTGACCTTAAAGATCTATGTGCCCTTTCAATCTCAATTGGAGTTTCTCTTTCCATTTTCAATTTTTCAGGGATCCATTTTTGAAAAAAAATTATTGGATCTTCTCCTTCTATATCTTCTTTAAGTCCAACAATTTTAATATTATTTCGTCTACTGAAATTTTCAAGCTTATCAATTTTTTCCATAAATTGTTTTCTTTCTGATGTCCAAGCCGTATTTTCCTTTTCCATTTTGTCCATTCTTTCAACCATGTCTTCCATTGTAGTTTCCAAGTCCGTAATTCTTTTTTCCATTTTTTCCTGTCTCTTTGCCATTTTATCAAGCATAGTCTCCATAATTGGTCATTTTTTTCGAGTATTTTTTGATTATTTTTAATTACTTTTAATGTGTCTAATTTACGCATTATTTGCCTCAAAGTCTTTTCTATATTTCTAGAAGGACTTTTGCCTCCTTCTTCAGCTGATCCTTCCGAGAGATTTGACTCTCCCTCCGATTCGCTATCACTTTCAGTTGCAGTGGTAGCTGGGCTTTGTAGTTCTTGTTGCTCCCGTTTGCGCATGCTCCGTCCTTCGCGTTTACGCAGCTCACGGTGGTCTTTTCCTGTGGCCAATGTTGCCACAGTCTTCTGTTCTGTATCGCCGGTGATATAATGTACCTGAGACCGCGGTTCCTCGGTAGACGTGGGCCTTGTTCTTGTTCCAACTTGCGTAGTCTTCCCGGTATTAGTTTTCTTCATCTTCCTTCTTTGAGGCATAGCTTGACACAGTCCGGAGTCGTTTATAAGTAACTTTTAGAAAGTATTGACTAACTTTTCTTCATTTAAACATTAATTTATTAACTTTTTACGGGAGAGCTGGGTCCCTGCGTCTCGATCCTACGTCATCACGTAATGTCCCCCCAGAGGGTGGTAAATCTATGGAATTTTGTGCCACGAGCAACTGTGGAGGCCAAGTCACTGGGTGTATTTAAGGCAGAGATAGATATGTTCTTTATTAGTCAGGGCATCAAAGGGATGGGGAGAAGATGGGGAATGGGGATAACTGGACAAATTGTATCAGCATATAATTGAATGTTAGAGCAGACTCAAGGGGCCAAATGGCCTACTTCTGCTCCTATATCTTATGGTCTTAGAGAGTGGAGTGACATTTGAAATCTTCTAGTCCTCCGGAACCATGCCAGAATCAAGTGATTCTTGAAAGATCATGACCAATGCATCCGTTATCTCTTCAGCTACCTCTCTCAGAGATCTGGGATGTAGTCCATCTGTCCCAGGTGACTTATCCACCTTAAGACCTTTCACTTTGCCGCGCACTTTTTCCTTTGTAATAGCTATGACACTCACAGACCTCTGACACACTGCTAGTGTCTTCCACAGTGAAGACAGATACAAAGTACCGATTAAGTTCATCCGCTATTTCTTTGTCTCCCATTACTACTTCAACAGCATCACTTTCCAGTGGACCAATATCAACAGTCACCTCCCTTTTACTCCTTATATAACAGAAAAAGCTTTTGGTATCCTGCTTTATATTATTGGCTAGTCTACGCTCATATTTCATCTTTTCCCTTCATATAGCTTTTCAGTTGCCTTTTGCTGGATTTTAAAAGCTTCCCAATCATCCATCTTCCCACTCACTCTGTTTTGATTCAAGTGTCTGATGGTTGAGGGTCAAAAACTTGTTTCTGAATGAATGGTGGGGGTCCCTGATGATGGAGGCTGCAACAACTCTCCATGTAGATGTGCTCAATGGTGGGGAGGGCTTTACCCATGATGGACTGGGCCGTATCCACTACTCCTTGTAGGATTTTCTGTTGAAGGGCATTGGTGGTTCCAATGATGCAGCCAGTCAATATACTCTCCAGCACACATCTACAGAAGTCTGTCAGATTTTCAGGTGTCACGCCGAATCTCCGCAAATTTCACAGGGAGCAGAGGCACTGCTGTGCCTTCTTCATTTTGTTCTTAACTGCTGCGCCCAGCACAAGTCCTCTGTAATGATACACCAAGGAATTTAAAGTTGCCGACCCTCTCCGACTCTGATCCTCTGATGGGAATGGCTCATGGACCTCTGGTTTCCTCCTGAAGTCAGTAATCAGGTCCTTGGTCTTGCTGACACTGAGGAAGAGGTTATTGCTGTGGCACCACTCAGACAGATATTCAGTCTCCCTCCTATATGTTGATTCATCACCACCTTTCATCCCAGAATCACCACCAGCTCCAAGAACTCTTGCTGTTTTCCCAGTGGGACAGAGCAGCCTCACACATGGAAATGCTTTCCTGACTTTTGTCATGAGGAACAGACATTGAAATCAATGAAACAGGCACTGCCGTGGAAACCATCAGACTCGGCACCTCAGGAGGAAGGGGAAGGTGTACATTTAATAGGCTGTGGAATTACCCCTCCCTCACACTCCATTAGTGCATTTTGACCCACCGGTGACCCATCTGCACAGGGAACATCGATACCCAGATATCTCAGCCTTTTCAATAAGATTCTGGTCTTGTTATTTCAGAGAACATCCTCAGGTTTGTTGCCTTTTTGTCAGCCAGGCTTGAAATATTTCTCACAGATCACCAGGGGCTGAATGTTTATGTCAGAAGCAGGGTTTAAACAATAAGATTAATGTGATCATTGTGAGCATTGTATGGATTTCAAAAACATAAACAGAGACTCCAATCTTAATTCTTTTTATATCCTCCATCTTCCTCCCTGGTCAGTTTCCCAAAATTCTAGTCCTTATCTCAGTACCTGGAATTACCAAACAGAATCAAAAAGTTTATTACAATACATTGCTGACTTCACAGTGCAGAGAATGGCTTTATCCCACATAAATACGCCAATAAAAATTTGGTGGGGTGAAATTTGGCAGCTCCAGGAGCTTTCAGTATCTTTTAAAATTAATATTAATCTTGTCTTCCCTGTTTTTAAAACTCTTAGTGGTTTGTGACCAGAGTACATCACAGAATCACTTTCCTTTCATCATCCTGCTCAGGCTCTCAGGTTTTCTGCCACCGGTCTCTTAAATTAAAAAAAAATCTCCCTCAGAAGAAAATAGGCAGGTCAGCTTTTCTGAACTGCGCTCCTCAATTGTTGAATTCAATACTAAAACCATAGGGGATGCAGACTCAGTTAACACCTTTAACTGAGAGCTTAAAGTCTATTTATTTAATCTTGCTTTTTAATGAGCATCGTTTTGCCTTTTATTTACATTTTATTTTATTTTACATATTTGTACTTTTATCCCATTGCAAACAACTTTGAACTACGTCATCTATGTGAAAAGTGCTCGATAAATAGATTTCATCTTCTTTCATTTATCATTGTTATTGATGTTTCTTTCACCATCATGTCACACCCCTTTCCCCATTTCCCACACTAATCTAATGCATTTTTTCCCTTCCCCCCCTCCCATCCCTTCTCTTGCTACTTTTTCCATTTCTCCACCTTTTCCATCCATCCACACTTTCACTTCACAACCATTTCCTTCTGTTCTCTCCAACAGAAAACCCAAGCCTCAGGTTTGACAAACAGTTCTCCTTCTCTCATCCCACCAGTGCAGCAATGAGTGTTGGATCAAATCCCGAACGGGCTCCTCCTTGGGATGGCAGGTACTCACAGAGATGGGGGTTGAATGACGGCTGCATTCAATATCTGACACCTCAGTGTTTATTCTATCAGGTGAGTCACCCAACTTAGCCTCGACTGGAAAATACAACCACAAAAACTATGGCGATTTCTGTACCCAATCACATCCTGTATAAACACAGGGATGAAAGAAAAATGGTTGTCTATGAGGGAAGGAAGGATTAGATTTATCTTGGAATAGGTTAAAAAGTCAGCATAACATTGTGGGTCAAATGGCCTGAACTATGTTGTACTGTTCTACGTTCTATGAAACATAAAACTACCTACCAACAAGGCGTAGTTGTATTATTCTCAGCTCTTGTCCATCCACAATGAAGGTGTAATCTCCTTGGTCACCATGTTCTGCTCCATTCACAGTCAGAGCACCATTAGAAGTATCAAAGTGCAGGCGAAACTCGAACTGCTCACTCGGTTCCACTAAGCTGTGACCTGGGACATGACGCAAAATGCTCCTGTCGAAGAACACCCAAACTATTTCACTCTTGCTGGGATCAACTTTGAGTTCAGGATCCAGTAGAACTGATGAGCCAAGGAGACCAACCTCTTCTTTAACTTTATCTGTTAATAAAAATATTTGTACTCATTTAAAATGTGGTGGCTGTGAAACACTTATACAGAGAACTTTGTGAAACTCCAGCAAATGAGAAAATACTACTGAATAGATATTGAGCCACTCTTTACTGGGGTTACAGGAACTTGTCTTTCAGACAAGAATGTTGTGGAAATTCTTTCTGGCCCAGCCTCCCACCTCAAACCCCTCATCAACTTTGGCTGATCCAAGACTCTCACACTGTACGTGTTCAAGCCAGACCCCAGTGCTTCTGATCTATCCTGGCTCCAAAACTGGCAATTCACTGGCTTCCAATTTTTCTATTCTCCATCTCTCAGAAAGTTGAATTGCCTCACCTTCAGATTTCTCTGGGTTTCATTCATCCCCTTTTCAGAAACATCCCTCAGTTTCAACACCTTGGCAACACAGGGGACAGGCAGAATCTCAGCACGTAGTGGTACCTGGTGCCCATGTATTTAGATTCCACACACAGCCTGATGCAGCCACACATGAAGTTGGCCATCAGGGTGAGGGACACATTGGGTAAATTGTTGTGCCCGTCATAGAGGGATTTGTGCATTGTGATCTGCACCTCACCCACTCCATCTCGGACCCCCAGATGAACCTGAAAACAGCTCGGGTGATTCTCAAGCTGGAGGAGCGGGGCATGGGCAACACTTGCACCAAGTACAGCAGCCTGAGAGAACCTCACACTTGTTGACCAGGTTCTTCCCAGATATCGATAGGGAGCATCCTCCCCACAGTCCCAATTTCAGTTTTATCTTCTCAGTCCAGTCCAGGCAATTATTCAAAGTTCAAAATACAAAGTAAATTTATTATCAAAGTACATATATGTAACCATATACAACAATAAGATTTATTCTCTTGCGGGCATTCACAGTAACTACAAGAAACACAAATGACCCACCCCATCAAATGTGCAAAAGACAACAAACTGTGCAAATACAAATAAAATAATAGTAGTAATAGCTAAACAATAAATATCAAGAACATGAGATGAACAGTCTTTCTTTTCTTTTTAAATCTTTTTATTAATTTTTTAACCAAACATAAATGCACCATGAATACAAAGTGTTTGAGAGTACATAATTAATAGTTTAGGTAGACATTCAAATATATAATAATCAGTATATATAGCCTCCCAAACTCAAAGTATTTATGAACAAAAGAGACAAAAAGAAAAAAAAATAACCCAAAAAAAAAGAGAAAGAAAAAAAAACTAACCAACATGGGCCATTGCATAATGTTAAGTACATACAGTAGTGCCAATAACTCCGAACCTCCATCCAAATAATTAAGGATAATCAGAGTGAGGTTTAGGAAAAGACAATTTAACTCATATGAAAATGTTGAATAAATGATCTCCAAGTTTCTTCAAATTTAACTGAAGGATCAAAAACAACACTTCTAATTTTTTCTAAACTCAAACAAGAGATAGTTTGAGAGAACCACTGAAATATAGTTGGAGGATTAATTTCTTTCCAGTTCAATAAAATAGATCTTCTAGCCATTAATGTAACAAACGCAATCAATCGTCGAGGTGAAGAGGATAAACGACTATTATCCACCATTGGTAAACCAAAAATTGCAGTAAAAGGATGTGGTTGGAAATTGATATTCAGAACTCTTGAAATAATACTAAAAATATCTTTCCAGTAATTTTGTAAACAAGGGCAAGACCAAAACATATGGGTCAATGAAGCAACATCAGAATGACATCTGTCACAGGTTGGATTAACATAACAGTAAAATCTAGCAAGTTTATCCTTAGACATATGAGCTCTATGTACAACCTTAAATTGTATTAGGGCATGTTTAGCACAAATAGAGGACGAATTGACTAATAGTAAAATTTTCTCCCACTGTTCAGCGGATATAAGACAATGAAGTTCTTCTTCCCATTCCTTCTTAATTTTTTCTGATGCTTCTGGCTGTATTTTCATGATCATATTATAAATAATAGCTACTAAACCCTTTTGGCAAGGGTTCAGAGCTAAAATTCTTTTGGTAATGTCCAATGGACATAATTTCGGGATAGTTGTTCAAAGGACATAACACTATCATCTAAAAACAAATCACGAAAACATGTTATACCTTTTGTTTTCCATAAGAGAAAAGCTTGATCCATAAAAGAGGGCCGAAAAGAATAGTTAGATATTATAGGGCATGATAAAATAAACTTATTCAAACCAAAAAATTTACGAAATTGAAACCAAATTTGCAATGTATATTTGACTATAGGATTTGTTATTTGTTTATTCAATTTAGATAAATAAAAAGGAAGCGAAGATCCTAAGATTGAAAACAATGAAAAGTCTTGTACAGATTTACATTCCAAATTTACCCATTGTGGGCAGGCAACTGTAGTCAATTCTTGTGTCCAAAATATTAAATATCGTATATTAACTGCCCAATAGTAAAATCTCAAGTTTGGCAAGGCCAAACCACCCTCCTTCTTAGGCTTCTGTAAATATTTTTTACCTAGTCTAGGATTTTTATTCTGCCATAGATAAGAAGATATTTTAGAGTCAATAATATCAAAAAAAGATTTAGGAATAAAAATTGGTAATGCTTGAAATAGATATAGAAATTTGGGTAATACCATCATCTTAATAGCATTAATTCTACCAACCAATGACAAAGATAACGGCGACCACCTGATAGCAAGTTGCTTAACTTGGTCAATTAAGGGTAGAAAGTTAACTTTAAATAAATCTTTATGTTTTTTAGTAATTTTAATGCCTAAATAAGTAAAATAATCTGTAACCATTTTAAATGGTAAATGTTTATAAATTGGAACTTGCATATCTAATAAATCACTCTTATTAAAATTCAATTTATAACCAGACAAGTTACTAAACTGAGTAAGCAAAGACGAAATAGCAGGAATAGATCTTTCAGGGTCGGATATGTATAGTAACAAATCATCAGCATATAATGATAATTTATACGTCCCCTCCCCACGAGTAATACCCAAAATATTAGGTGATTCACGAATGGCTATAGCCAAAGGTTCTAAAGCGATGTCAAATAGTAAAGGACTTAAAGGACAGCCTTGCCTTGTACCACGAAATAACTGAAAAAAAGGAGATCTTTGATTATTGGTAAAAACCGAAGCCAAAGGTTTATAAGTATATTAACTTAATCCATGATATAAATTTTGAACTAAAATTAAAATGCTGCATCGTATTAAATAAATATGGCCATTCAACTCTATCAAATGCTTTTTCAGCATCTAAAGAAATGACACATTCTGGTATTTTGGATGAAGGGGTATAAATAATGTTAATTAATTTTCTAATGTTAAAAGATGAATAACGATTTTTAATAAATCCAGTCTGATCTTCAGAAATGATTTGAGGCAATATATTTTCTAATCTAGTAGCCAAAATTTTACTAAAAATCTTAAAATCTGTATTCAGCAAGGATATAGGCCGATAGGATGCACATTCAATAGGGTCTTTATCTTTCTTAAGGATTAAAGAAATAGAAGCTTCATAAAAAGATTGTGGCAATTTACCTATAATTAACGCATCTTTAAAAATGTTACAAAGCCAAGGAGAAAGTATAGAAGAAAAAGATTTTAAAAATTCTGCAGAATAACCATCTGGACCAGAAGCTTTACCGGAATTCATTGAAAAAAATAGCCTTTTTTATTTCAGTTTCCGTGATAGGTGTATCTAAGAATACACTATCCTCTACTGTTAATTTTGGAATATTCAATTTCCTTAAAAATTCATCTATTATAGAAGAATCCTCAGCAAATTCTGACTGATATAAGGAATTATAAAAATCTTGAAAGGCTTTATTTATCTCTTTATGGTCGATCATCAGAGTGCCATCTTGTTTACGAATCCTAGTAATCTGTCGTTTAATCGAAGCAGTTTTCAATTGATTAGCCAATAATTTACCAGACTTATCTCCATATACATAAAACTGGGTTCTAGATTTAATTAACTGATTTTCAATCGAAGAGGATAATAACAAGCTATGCTCCATTTGAAGTTCCACTCTTTCTTTATAAAGTTTTTTGCTGGGAGTCACTGAATAAATCTTATCAATTGCTTTGATTTTGTCAACCAATGTTAATATTTTAGAATTAGTTTGCTTCCTAACTCCAGCAGAATATGAAATAATCTGTCCACGAATAAATGCTTTAAAAGTGTCCCATAAAATTCCACTAGAGATCTCTGCTGTAGAATTTGTTGAGAAAAACAAATCAATTTGTTGTTTAATAAAATTAACAAAGTCTAAGTCCTGCAATAAAATAGAGTTGAACCTCCAAGATTTAGTATTAATAGATGAATCCATTGTCTTAATAGATAACTTCAAAGGTGCATGATCAGAAATGGTAATAGAGTCATATTTACAATCTATAACATCTGTAAGTAAACGGTGATCAATGAAAAAGTAATCAATTCTTGAATAATTATGATAAACATGAGAAAAGTAAGAAAACTCTTTGTCATTGGGGTGTAAAAAACACCAAATTTCACAAATTGCTGAATCAGTCATAAAGGAGTTGATAAGAGAGGCTGATTTATTTGGAAGAACTTGCGTGGACTTGGATCTGTCCATCGAAGGGTTTAAACAACAGTTAAAATCCCCACCCATTATCAGTCTATACTGATTCAAATTGGGAAAAGATGTAAATAGACACTTAAAAAATTCAGGACAATCAGTATTTGGAGCATAAACATTAACTAAAACTACATTTTGATTAAAAAGTAGACCAGTAATAAGCAAAAATCTACCTTGTGGGTCTGAATTTGTTTCATGATGTATAAAGGAGGTTGAAGAATCTATAAAAATAGAAACACCTCTTACTTTGGCTTGAGAATTTGAGTGATATTGTTGGCCTTTCCAAAACCTAAAAAAGCGTTGACTATCCACCTTCCTTACATGAGTCTCTTGTACAAAGATAACATTAGCATTCATTCTATGGAATACTTTGAATATTTTTTTCCGTTTGATCGGATGATTTAAACCATTAGTATTCCAAGAAACAAAATTAATAACCTTATCCATATTGACAATATTTATTACAATTAACACATAAGGTTGAAAAAAAGATGAACTCATGAATCCAGAAGAGGAAAGTAAGTTCAAGGGGGAACCAGAAGTCTCGACACTGCAACCATTTTTGTAGTTTCATATAAGCCCATGAAGTAAAACTAATCACAAAGCAAGCAAAAAGAAAAGAAAAAAGAAAAAAAAACCCTCCCTCCACCCTCAAAACCCCAGGAAAAAAGCCAAAAAGAGGCAAGCAAGCAATCTAACACTAAAATTACCCCCATGTCTCAAGACGGCAACTCAAACAAAAAAAAGTTGAATAAAAGATACAAACCACCCATATTATAAGAGAGGGTGGGTATAACAAAAATTAAAATATAAAGTTAGTATTATATATATAAAACATAAGGATTTAAAAAAAAGAATTAAAATAATAAAACCCATAAATGAATTATACTAAATTAGTGTTTTAAAAGAAAGTTTAAAACTTATTCAAACACATCAAAACGGATATGACGTTCCAAGCACTAAAGCCTTTCGGGAAGAAGAAACGACATTTTATTTTTAAAAAAATCTTAATATTTAAATGTTAAAATATATAAAAAAAAGTGTGTATGAACTTAAAAGAAAACTCTAATAAATTACTTTCAAAACTAACAGATTAATAATATGAAAAAATAACAAATTCAAAATAAACCAAAAACGAACTTTTACCATGTGTAAAAATACATGTAAGCCATGCATTAAAAAAAACATCATTTTATAGTGGATCCAAATCTATAGACTAATTATTACATTAGTCAACCCAATAAAATGTTATTCTTCCAGAAATTTTTGAGCATCCGCTGGAGATTTGAACAACCGATAAGTTCCGTCATCGAGAGAAACTCTCAAATGTGCTGGAAATAACAGCGCTTGCTTGTAGCCTTTCTGATGAATTTCCGACATAACCGATTTAAAAGCTATTCTTGCCCTTAGAACTTCGGGACTGTAATCTTCCAGAATACGGAATTTAAAATCTTGAAAGCTCATCATACCCTTTTTCCGTGCAGCCCGAATCAAACGCTCTTTGGTATGAGGATAATGGATCTGGAGAATTACTTGTCGTGGTTTCAAACTTGAATCTGAATGAGAACGAGAGATGCAATGTGCACGGTCGATTGTTGGAGGAGAATCCAGTACTTCTGAGCCAAAGACATCCATTAAAAATTTGGAGGAAAAAACAGTGAGATCGCCATTCTTAAATTTTTCCGCAATCCCGATTAACCGAAGATTTTGTCTTCGAGAGCGGTTTTCAAGATCAGTAATTTTAAATTTATAACGATCCATCTGTAAAGAAGTCGAAGTTTGCTGTTGCTGCAAAGTTTCAATTATACGATCTCTCTGGCGAGCGGCTTCTTCAAGAACTAAAATACTTGCTTGTTGTTTTTGTGACTCCAGTGTAAGTGCTTGAAGTTTTGCATCAAATGACTTTAAAGTTTCATCGAACATAGAAAGCTTTGCGGTTAATTTACTCTCCAGTTTTCCAAGTCTGTCATCCATAAGATTCGCAATTGTTTCTAAAGTTAACGGTTCTTTCGTCTGTTTCGATTCCTTTGCTTTAGACATTTCAGCGAGTTGAAGATGTTTCAAACAGTTGAAAAAAATTTCATATGTTTAAACCCCTTTAGAATAGGTATAAAAAGATCAATTAGGGGGTGTTTGTAGGTTAAAAAAAAGTAAAAGGTTTGGAGCAAAGCCTAAATCCGCTTCACTCCATAAGCGCCATCTTGAGACCTCCTCGAGACGAACAGTCTTTGAAAGCGAGTCCATTGGTTGTGGGAGCATTACAGTGATGGGGCAAGTGAAGTTGAGTGAAGTTATCCCCTTTGGTTCAAGAGCCTGATGACGGTTGAGGGGTAATAACTGTTCCTGAACCTGGTGGTGTGAGTCCTGAGGCTCCTGTAATTCTTCCTGATGACAGCAGTGAGAAGAGGGCACAACCTGGGTGGTGGGAGTCCCTGATGATGAATGCTACTTTGCTGCTACATTACTCTGTGTAGATGTGCTCAGTGGTTGGGAGGGCTTTCCTTGATGATGGACTGGACCATATCCGATACTTTTTGGAGGATTTACCATTCAAAGGCATTGGTGTTTCCAGACCAGGCTGTGACACAACCAGTCAATACACCCTCCACCACACATCTATAGAGGTTTGTCAGAGTTTTAGATGTCATGCTGAATCTTTGCAAACTCCACACTTCCAGTCCCACGTAGCCGAGTACAACTCAGTCAGTGAACCATCACCATCCTTCTGAAGGGGAGCTGAAGGCATTGTGCAGCTTGTCTATTTTAACTGTTTCCATCAGGAATCTGGAGGTGCTGTCCAGCCTGTTGTCGACACTACTGGCTGCATCGATGATGTCACCAACCAGAATGACCAGCTGTGACATCACCGGCAGTGGTGGGAGCGGCTCGAGGATGGCCAGCCGCTCGCTCCGCACGGGTGAGGTGTACGTGTTAATTAACCAGAGCAGAGTGTTTCAGTACATTATGTATGCTACAAGGAGCCACACCCCAACCACCTCTCTGACTTGGGTGATTGAGAAGTTGTCACCCTGTAACAGAATTCCCGGCCAGAAGGATGACAATCGTTGCCCCCAACCACACAGATGGACCATGGGGCCACCATCACAACCAACTCTGGTAGTTGCAGAGTGTGTTAGCCCACACTCCTGTAAAAAACTCACATCAGCCTTGACCTTGGCCAGTAATTGTAAGGCGTTGACACATCACACCGTTCTCTTTACACTGATCACATTCAAAGATGCCAATTTTGTGTCTATGATTAGTTCCTGTATTACATTTCTTGTCCAGGTCACTCAGCCTCAGCCAACATGGACATCTCTCTCTGTTTCGGCTATGCCCTCTGGTCCTCGATTCGTCACGAAAGCAAACATCCTCATCACATCCACTCTATCTTGGCCTTTCAACCATCAAAAGGTTTCAATGAGATCGCCTTCATTCTTCTAAATTCCTCTGAGTTCAGGCCCAGAAACTTCAATCACTACTCATATGATAACTCTTTCATTCCAGCAATCATCCCTGTGAACCTCCTCTGAACCCTCTCCAATGTCAGCACATCCTTTCTTAAATAAGGGGCCCAAAACTAATCACAATACTCCAAGTGAGGCCTCACCAGTAATTTATACAGCATCAGCATTACATCCTTGTGTTTATGTTCTAGTCCTCTTGAAATGAATGTGAACATCTCATTCATTTTCCTCACCACCAATTCAACCTACAAATTAACCTTTCAGGAATCCTCGAGGACTCCCAAATCCCTCCGCACTTCAGATTTTTGATTTTTTCCCCCCATTTAGAACATAATCTATGTTTTCAATCCTTCTACCAAAGTGCATGACCATACAATTCCTGACACTGTATTCCATCTGACACCTCTCCAAATCTGTCAAAGTCCTTCCGCAGCCTCTCTGCTTCCTCAACACGACCGGCCCCTCCACCTTCAACTGACAGTTTAAGGCGACTGAAACTAATCATTGAATCAGAATCAGAATCAGGTTCAATATCACCGACAAAGGTCATGAAATTTGTTCTTTTACAGCAGCAGTACACTGTAACACATAATAATAAAAAGCAATGAATTACAAAAAGTGTATATTAAAAAATAAATTAAATAAATAATGCAATAAGAGAGCAAAAAAAAAGTGAGGTTGTGTTGATGGGTTTATTGTCCATTGTGGAATGTAATGGCAGATGGGAAGAAACAGTTCCTGAAATGCTGAGTGTGTGTCTTCAGCCTCCTGTACCTCCTCCTTGATGGTAACATTGAGAAGAGGGCACATCCTAGATGATAGGGCTCCTTAATGATGGATACCATCTTTTTGAAGCATCACCTTTTGAAGGTGTCCTTGATACTAGGTTAGTGCCCATGATGGAGCTGGCTGAGTTTCCAAATTTCTGCTGCTTTTTCTGATCCTGTGTTCTCCACGTACATTTGTAGAAACTTGCATGAGTTTTTGATGACATACCAAGACTCCATAAACTCGTAATGAAACATAGCCGATGTTGTGCCTGTTTTGTAATTGTATCAATATGTGCGGCCCAGGACAGATCTTCAGTGGCGTTGACATCGAGGAACTTGAAACTGCTCACCCTTTTCTACAGCTGATCCATTGATGAGGACTGAGGAGTGTTCTCTATTGACTTCACCTTCCTGAAGTCCACAATCAATTCCTTGGCCTTACTTACGTTGAGTGTAAGGTTGTTCTTGTCACACCACTCAACCAGCTGATCTCCCTCACTCTTGTACGCCTCCTTGTTGCCAACAGTGGGCTAAGCATTCATCCGAGACGTGTTCCAGTGTTGATTGTCAGCAAGGTGGAGATGTTATTTCTGATCCGCCCTGACTGGTCTCCCAGTGAGGATGTCAAGAAGGGAGGGATGGACCCCAGGTTTTGAAGCTTTTTGAACATTCTGATTCTGCCCCAGGGGAAGACAATACATGAATGTTCATGTTGATTGGTAGTCATTTAAATCCTCAGGGTGTGATCAGGGAAGTCGTTAAGTGGTCATTGTGTGCATTAGTACAATGTCAAAGTGTATCCCTGTCACAATGCATCGTTCAGGACGGGTCTGTTTTGTCAGAGTCAGAATCAGGTTTATTATCACCGGCATGTGATGTGAAATTTGTTAACTTAGCAGCAGCAATGCAATACATAGTTAATATTCTGGCCAGTTCTGTATTCAGAGAGCCATCCTTTAGCACTTTAACAAAAGAGATGTATTTTGGGTGTTTGGAGTTTGTGCTCTGAAGCTTTCAAAAGGATTCTACTAGCTGGGAAGTACGACTATTGTAAATATGTAATTCTACAAATATTCAAAATGTTAGAGGTCGGTAGGAAATTATACCTATTGAAATTGTGGTGACTCATTTTTCACTTTAGTTATGTTTGAAAAATGTAAGACTGTGTGTGATGAGAGCAGAATCAGATTCTCTGCAGAAATTCTGCTGTTTTTATATCACCGGCTTCAATGTCTCTCCAATGACTCAGTTGATGAGTCACAGCAGAGGTTATCCTGCTTAGACTTTGATGGAAATAAAAATCACAGATCATAGTTTCTATGGCAGATTCTGCCATTAATAAATCACACACTACATCACAAATATCTGAAACTTCTTACCAATGACAAGCAACGCCATTATTTTCAACTCTTTCTCATCAACAGTGAAGGTGTAATCTCCTTGGTCACGGGCATTTAATCTGCTTATCGTCAGTGCACCACTCAAAGCGTTGAATTGTAAACGGTCCTTGAACTGTTCACTCGGTTCCAATGTGGCAATACCTGGGACGTGATCCAAAATAACATATTGGCTTTTGTTGCTGGCTTTGAAAGTCCAAAGGATATCATTCTTGCTGGAATCAACGGTGATTTCAGGATCCAGTAAAACTGATGAACCAGGGACACCAACCACTTCTTCCCTTTCAGCTGATTAGAATAGAAAGAAAATATAATCATTTAAACTGTAGAGCAGGTGAGAGTGAGACAACTACAGCACAGGAGTAATATTACATGATCAAATGTTATTGGACATTTTACTGCCGCTTCAGGACCAAGCTGTGTAGGGCGACTTGATCTGTAGCCTTGGTCACCTGGACAATACTAATACTTACGTCAGGATGTTGTTTATTGACCTCGGCTCAGCGTTTAATACAATCATTCCCACGGTTCTAACTGGAAACATTACAAGCTTGCTTTTATATTCTAGTCCTCTCAAAATGAATGCTAACATCACATTTGCCTTTCTCACCACAGACTCAACCTGCAAATTAAACTTCAGTGAATCCTACACAAGGTCTCTCAAATCCCTGTGTGCCTCAGATTTTTGTATTTTCTCTCCAATTAGAAAATCGTCAACCCTTTCATTTTTTCTACCGAAGTGCATGACCATACACTTCCCAACACCACATTCCATCTGCCATTTCTTTCCCCATTTCCCTAACCTGTCCAAGTCCTTCTGTAGTCTCCTTATTTCCTCAAAACTACCTGCACTCCACATCTACACTCACCACTGTCCGCATCACTCACTGCGGAGTCCTGCGATTGAGGGAAGTACAGTTCCCATAACAGTGATGCAGCCGGTCAGGATGCTCTCAATTGTGCCCCTGTAGAAAGTCCTTTGGTTTTGGGGATCCATAACAAATTTAATCATGTATTGAAGGAAAATGAGCAGGAATTTCTTCAGCCAGAGAGTGGTGAATCCAAGGAATTCTTTGCCCCAGGACGCAGAAAAAAACAAAGATGGTAGTTTGCCTCCAATGTGCCAGGATCCAGGATGTTTCTGATCGCATCCACGATATCCTGAAGTGGGATGGTGAACAGCCAGAGGTCATGGTACATATTGGTACCAATGACATAGGTAGGAAAAGGGAGGAGGTCCTGAAAACAGAATACAGGGAGTTAAGAAAGAAGCTGAGAAGCAGGACCACAAGGGTAGTAATCTCAGGATTTCTGCCTGTGCCACATGATAGTGAGTATAGGAATAGAATGAGGTGGAGGATAAATGCGTGGCTCAGGGATTGGAGCAGGGTACCGGGATTCAGATTTCTGGATCATTGGGACCTCTTTTGGGGCAGGCGTGACCTGTACAAAAAGGACAGGTTGCACTTGAATCTGAAGGGGACCAATATCCTGGATGGGAAGGTTTCGAAGGCTATTGGGGAGAGTTTAAACAGGAATTGCTGAGGGTGTGGGAACCGAACTGAAGAGACAGAGGAGGTGGCTCAGAAATTGAGAAAGCTTGTAGGCAGTGTGAGAGGGAGGATAGGGAGGTGATAGAGAAGGGATGCATTCAGACTGATGGTTTGAGATGTGTCTATTTTAATGCAAGGAGTATCATGAACTTAGAGCTTAAAGCGTGGATCACTACTATAATGTTGTGGCCGTTACAGAGACTTGGATGGTTCAGGGGCAGGAATGGCTACTTAGAAAGCCAGGCTTTAGATGTTTCAGAAAGAACAGAGAGGGAGGCTACAGAGGTGTGGACGTGGTACAGTTGATCAGTGATAGTGCTACGGCTGCAGAAAAGGAGGAAGTCACGGGTGGAATTTAGAATCAGGAAGGGGTCAATAAATCTACTGGGTGTATAGTAACAGAGACATCGAAGAGCTGATAGGGAGACAGATTCTGGAATGATCCAGTGATAACAGTTTTGAATCTTAAAAGGCTGCCTGACAGATTAGATATGGCAAAGTGATTTCCCATGGTAGGGGAGTCTAGGACAAAAGGTCACGACTTCAGGATTGAAGGACGTCTATTTAGAACAGAGATGTTCTAGTCAGACGATGGTAAATCTGTGGAATTTGTTGCCACGAGAGGCTGTGGAGGCCAAGTCATTGGGTGTATTTAAGACAGAGATATATAGGTTCTTGATTAGCCAGGGCATCAAGGGGTGTGGGGAGAAGGCAGGGGAGTGGGGATTGGATCAGCCCATGAATGAATGGCAGAGCAGACTCGATGGGATGAATGGCCTACTTCTGCTCCTATATCTTATGGTCTTATGATCTAACAGGGTTGTCGTGATGGGAGATTTTAATTTCCCAGACATTGATTGGAATCTCCCTGGAGCAAGGAGTTTAGATGAGGTGGAGTTCATTAGGTGTGTTCAGGAAAATTTCCTGACATAGTATGTACATCAGCCTACAAGAGGAGAGGCTATAGGTGATCTGGTATTGGGAAATGTACCTGGTCCGGTGTCAGGTCTCTCAGTGGGAGAGCATTTTGGAGATAGTGATCACAAATCTATCTCCTTTACCATAGTGTTGGACAAGGATAGGAACAGACAAGTTAGGAAAGCGTTTAATTGGAGTAAGGGGAAATATGAAGCTACCAGGCAGGAACTTGGACGCATAAATTGGGAACAGTTATTCTTAGAGAAATATACAGCAGAAATGTGGCAAATGTTCACGGGATATTTGTGTGGTGTTCTGCACAGGTACATTCCAATGAGGCAGGGAAAGGATGGTAGAGTACAGAAACCATGGTGTACAAAGGCTGTGAAAATCTTGTCAAGAAAAGTTCAAAAAAGTAGGTAATGATAGAGATTTAGAAAATTATAAGGTGAGCAGGAAGGAGCTTAATAAAGAAGTATGTGAAGAGCAAGAGGATAAGACGTGAGAGAATAGGACCAATCAAGCGTAACAGTGAAAAAGTGTGTATGGAACCGGAGGAGGTAGTGGATATACTTAATCAATACCTTGCTTCAGTATTCGCTACGGAAAAGGACTTTGGCATTGTAGTGATGACTTACAGTGGACTGAAAAATTTGAGCATATAGATATTAAGAAAGAAGATGTGCTGAGCTTTTGGAAAGCATCAAGTTAGTTAAGTCACAGGCACCGGACAAGATATACGCCAGGCTACTGTGGGAGGTGAGGAAGGATATTGCTGAGCCTCTGGCAATGATCTTTGCATCATCAATGGGGACGGGAGAGGTTCCGGAGGATTGGAGGGTTGCAGATGTTGTTCTCTTATTCAAGTAAGGAAGTAGAGATAGTCCAGGAAATTATAGACCAATGGGTCTTACCACAGTGGTTGGTAAGTTGATGGAGAAGATCCTGAGAGGCAGGATTTATGAATATTTGGAGAGGCATAATATGATTTGGAATAGTTAGCATTGCTTTGTCAAAGGTAGGTCGTGCCTTATGAGCCTGATTGAATTTTTTGAGGATGTGACTAAACACATTGATGAAGGTAGAGCAGTAGATGTAGTATATATGGATTTCAGCAAGGCATCTGATAAGTTAACCCATGCAAGGCTTATTGAGAAAGTAAGGAGGCATGGGATGCAAGCAGACCTCACTTTGTGGATCCAGAATTGGCCTGCACACAGAAGGCAAAGAGTGGCTGTAGATGGGTCATATTTTGCATGGGGGTCAGTGACCAGTGGAGTTCCCCAGGGATCTGTTCTGGGACCCCTGCTCTTTGTGGTTTTTAAAAATTACCTGGATGAGGAAGTGGAGGGATGGGTTAGTAAATTTGCTGATGACACAAAGGTTGAGGTGTTGTGGATAGTGTGGAGGACTGGAGAGGTTACAGTGGTACATCGATAGGATGCAAAACTGGGCTGAGAAGTGGCAGATGGAGTTCAACCCAGGTAAGTGTGAGGTGGTTCCTTTTGGTAGATCAAATATGATGGCAGAATATAGTATTAATGGTGAGACTCTTGGCAGTGTGGAGGATCAGAGGGATCTTGGGGATAGAGTCCATAGGACACTCAAAGCTGCTGCGCAGGTTGACTCTGTGGTTAAGAAGGTAAATGGTGCACTGGCCTCCATCAACAGTGGGATTGTGTTCAAGAGTCGAGTGGTAATGCTACAGCTACATAGGACCCTTGTCAAACCCCACTTGGAGTACTGTGCTCAGTTATGGTCAGCTCACTACAGCAAGGATGTGGAAACTATAGAAAGGGTGCAGCGGAGATTTACAAGGATCGTGTGGATAGTCAGAGTCTTTTTCCTGGGACTGAAATCACTAACACGAGAGGGCACAGATTTAATGTGTTTGGAAGTGAGTACAGAGGAGGTGTTTGCGGTACGTTTTTTGACGCAGAGAGTGGTGAGTGCGTGGAATGTGCTGCCCTCGATGGTGGTGGAGGCGGATACAGTAGGGTCTTTTAAGAGACCCTGTATAGGTGCATGGGGCTTAGAAAAATGGAGGGCTATGGGTAACTCTGGGTACTTCCTAAAGTAAGGACATGCTCAGCACAGCATTGTGGGCCGAAGGGCCTATATGGTGCTGTAGGTTTTCTATGTTTCTCTGCTTCTATGAAGCTGTGAAGGGCAAGTATTTATGTACGGTATACTTGAGGAAGAGGTTGATAGAGTCTTGATTGATCAGAGTATGAAGGGATATGGGGAGAAGTCAGAGATTGGGGCTGAGAGAGAATTGGATCAGCCATGATGAAATGGTGGAGCAGACTTGATGGGCCAAATTCTGCTCCTATCTCTTATGGGAATAACCACAACTGGACACAATACTCCAAATTATGACCACCAAAGGTTTATACAATTTCAATATAGAATCTCAACTCCTGTGCTCAAAATGTGCCAAAAGCTTTCTTTACGACCATATCTACATGTCATGCCACATTCATGGAATTATGCATCTGCATTCCCAGATCTCTCTGTTCTACAAACACTCCTCTGTGCCCGACCCCTCATCTTGCAAGCCCTAGCCTGGATGATCCTGCCAAGTGCAACACCTCACACTTGTCTACACTAAATTCCATCTGCTATTTTTGAGCCCATTTTTCCAGCTGCTCCAGATCCTGCTGCAAACTTTGAAAGTCTTCCTCACTATCCACCAGACCCTCAATCTTAGTGTTATCCACAAATCTGCTGATCCAGAATACGACATTATCATCCAGATCATTGATATAGATGACAAACAACTAATGGACCCAGCAGTGATCCCTGTGACACACCATTAGTCATGGCTCTCCAGTCAGAGAGATAACTATCTACTTCCACTCTTTGGCTTCTCCCTTCTCCAGTGAAGCCAATGTCCAATCCAAATTACTACCTCATTTTGAATGCCATGCAACTGAACCTTCTTGAGCAGCCTCCCATGTGGGACCATTTCAAAGGCCTTGCTAAAGTCTATGTAAACAACATCCACGCCTTGTCTTCAACATTCCTGGTGCAACAATGGCCACGTGACTCAGCGGTGAGAAGCCACCTTTCATAAACAATATACATCTGGGGTCGGTATGATTTTGGGTTCAAACCAAACAGGAACATCATGATGTTCTGATTAAAGAAACCTCAATTTGAGCGAATGCTTTGTAAATTCTGCCTAAACCCAATTATCAATTGGCAAGAAATAACAGATTATACACCACATAATATTATAAAGAAAGCATATTTACCAATTTCAGATTCATCAAATAGTTATTAAAGAAAAGAAAGAAGTTAAAAAAGGGCTTATTACAGTTAAACCTGTCTAAATATTGGAGTTCATCTTTTCCAAAGCTGGGTATAACCATTACTCATGGTGCTGAACCCCCAGTCTCCTTGAAAGTACCCACCACAGTCCTAACTTCCCTTGAAGGCCACCTTCAGCAAGCTGGCTTTCTCTCATGAGTATTGGCACTCATCCTTGGAGATATCCACCCGCACAAAGCACCTCTTGCAATAGGGACTCTCCTTCCCATGGCATTCTGTGCAGGACACAGGTAAATAAACCATATAAACTATATAACTATATAACAATTTCAGCACGGAATCAGGCCATCTCGGCCCTTCTAGTACGTGCCGAACGCTTACTCTCACCTAGTCCCACTGGCCCGCACCTAGACCATAGCCCTCCATTCCTTTCCTGTCCATATACCTATCCAATTTTACTTTAAATGACAATACCGAACCTGCCTCTACCACTTCTACTGGAAGCTTATTCCACACAGCTACTACTCTCTGAGTAAAGAAATTCCCCTGCGTGTTACCCTTAAACTTTTGCCCCGTAACTCTCAACTCATGTCCTCTTGTTTGAATCTCCCCTACACTCAATGGAAAAAGCCTATCCACGTCAACTCTATCTATCCCCCTCATAATTTTAAATACCTCTATCAAGTCCCCCCTCAACCTCCTACACTCCACAGAATAAAGACCTAATTTATTCAACCTTTCCCTGTAACTTAGATGGTGAAACCCAGGTAACATTCTAGTAAACCTTCTCTGTACTCTCTCTATTTTGTTGTCATCTTTCCTATAATTCGGTGAACAGAACTGTACACAATACTCCAAATTCAGCCTTACCTATGCCTTGTAAAATTTTAACATTACATCCCAACTCCAATACTCAATGCTCTGATTTATAAAGGCCAGCATACCAAAAGCTTTCTTCACCACCCTATCCACATGAGATTCCACCTTCAGGGAACTATGCACCATTATTCCTAGATCACTCTGTTCTACTGCATTCTTCAATGCCCTACCACATAGGTGTCAAACACAAGGCCCGCGGGCCATATCCGGCCCGGCGTACAATTATATCCGGCCCGGCGTACAATTATATCCGGCCCGCGAGATCATTTTAGATAGATCAATTATTTTAATTATCAATGGCCCGGCGATATGAAGCGCTGATAACACGCAAACTACAGATCCCATAATGCAGCGCAACAGCTGCCGATAGGCTACCCGGGAACAGTCCTGCGTCAAGCGTCTGTTGCTGTATACAACGCTATTCTGAAGTCAAAGCTGCTGTGTAATGGGACGCTAAAGGCAAAGTACGACACTGCAGGGCCCGTACAGTTTATTCGCTCCATTCCTGAAGCAATGCCTCAGCTCCGTCTACATGCATGAACCTTGTGCATGGTTGGTAGCACATACCTGTGTGAGAAGCTTTTCTCAGTGATGAAGATTAACAAAACATCACACAGGAGTCGTCTCACTGATGAACACCTGCAGTCCATCCTGAGAATCTCCACAACACAGAACCTTACACCAAACCTAAACGAACTTATTGCCAAGAAAAGATGCCAAGCATCCAGCTCTGACAAAACGGCATAAGAGCAAAGAAAACTGAGTGTTTTGATTTGTTGTTGTTTTAACCTTTGCTGAAAAGCACAAATTTTATTTATATTTTCAGGGTTTTTTTGCAGCATGCTCATATTTCTAACTTGTATAATACTGACAGGAGATATTTTATGGAGAGCAAAATATTTAAGTTATTTAAAGTTTTAGTTTACTTTTTCTGGAATAATATTCCTGTCTGTTTTTATTCATATTTATGTTCAAAAAATGTTTAGTTTTAGTGTGTTCAATAAATGTTTATCCTGTTCAGCCCGCGACCTAAAGTGTGCTTTGAGTTTTGGCCCCATGTGCAATTGAGTTCGACACCTCTGCCCTACCATTTACTATGTATGTCCTGTTTGGATTATTCCTACCAAAATGTATCACCTCACACTTACCAGCATTAAACTCCATCTGCCATCGTTCAGCCCACTCTTCTAACTGGCCTAAATCTCTCTGCAAGCTTTGAAAACCTACTTCATTATCCACATTGCCACCTACCTTAGTATCATCTGCATACTTACTAATCCAATTTACCACCCCATCATCCAGATCATTAATGTATATAGCAAACAACACTGGACCCAATACAGATCCCTGAGGCACACCACTAGTCACCAACCTCCAACCTGACAAACAGTTATCCACCACTACTCTCTGGCATCTCCCATCCAGCCACTGTTGAATCCGTTTTACTACTTCAATATTAATACCTAACGATTGAACCTTCCTAACTAACCTTCCGTGTGGAACCTTGTCAAAGGCCTTACTGAAGTCCATATAGACAACATCCACTGCTTTACCCTCATCAACTTTCCTCGTAACCTCTTCAAGAAATTCAATAAGATTTGTCAAACATGACCTTCCATGCACAAATTCATGCTGACTGTTCCTAATCAGACCCTGTCTATCCAGATAATTATATATACCGTCTCTAAGAATACTTTCCATTAATTTATCCATCACTGACATCAAACTGACAGGCCTATAATTGCTAGGTTTACTCTTAAAACCCTTTTAAACAATGGAACCACATGGGCAATATGCCAATCTTCCAGCACCATCCCCATTTAAAACGACATTTGAAATATTTCTGTCAGAGCCCCTGCTATTTCTACACTAACTTCCTTCAAGGTCCTAGGGAATATCCTGTCACGACCTGGAGATTTATTCACTTTTATATTCCTTAAAAGCGCCAGTACTTCCTCTTCTTTAATCATCATAATTTCCATAACTTCCCTACTTGTTTCCCTTACCTTACACAACACAATACCCTCCTCCTTAGTGAATACCGAAGAAATCGTTCAAAATCTCCCTCATCTCTTTCGGCTCCACACATAGCTGTCCACTCTGATTCTCTAAGGGACCAATTTTATCCCTCATTATACTTTTGCTATTAATGTTACTGTAGAAACCCTTCGGATTTATTTTCACCTTACTTGCCAAAGCAACCTCGTATCTTCTTTGAGCTTTTCTAATTTCTTTTTTAAGATTCTTCTTTACATTCTTTATATTGTTCTCTTCTATTCCTTGTACTGCTCAAGTATCTCATTTGTTCCTACCTGCCTATACTGTTATGCATCTCCTTCTACCTAACCAGGGCATCAATATCTCTCAAAAATCAAGATTACCAAAATCTATTATCATTGTCTTAAATTCTGACGGGAATATACAAATTCTGTATTCTCAAAATTTCGCTTTTGAAGGCCTCCCACTTCCCAAGTATACCTTTCCCAGAAAACAACCTGTCCCAATCCACATTTGCCATATCCTGGCTGATACCGTCAAATTTAGCCTTTCTGCAATTTATCATCTTAACCCAAACACATCAATCCTTTTCCATAACTACCATAAAACTAATGGCATTATCATCACATACTTTTGTCTCCTGCCCTCTCTCATTTCCTAATAGGAGATGTAGTATCACATTCTCTCTAGTTGAGATTTCTGTACACTGATTAAGGAAACTTTACTGAACACATTTGACAAACTCTTTCCCATCCACCTCTTTTACAGCATGGGAGTCCTTGTCAATATGTGGAAAGATAAAATTGACTATTATCACAACCTTGAGTTCCTTTTGCTACAGTCTGCAATCTCTACAAATTTGCTCCTCCAAATTCCGTGGACTGCTGATGGTTGATGATATTATCCCATTAACTTGGCCACACCTTTCTTATTCCTCAGTTCTACCCAAAAAGCCTCACGAGATGAGCTCTCCCATCTGTCCTGACTGAGCACGGCCATGATATTTTTCCTTACTGGTAATGCCACCCCTCCTGCTCCATCATGTCTAAAACAACGGAACCCCAGAACATTGAGCTGCCAGTCCTCCCTCCTGCAAACAAATCTCAGTAATGGCTACAATGTCATATTCCACAGGCTGATCCATGCCCTAAGCTCACCCACCTCTCCTACAATACTCCTTACATTGAAATATACACAGCTCAGGAAATTTGCCCCACTATGCTCAATCTTTCAATTACCTGACTTTGTACATGGGCTGAACAACACCTTTCTCTACAACCACTCCATGATCTGTTTGGGCATTCTGGTTCACATCCCCCTGCAACTCGAGCTTAAACTCCACCACCACTCAACCCCCTCCCCCTCCCCACCTGTGCAGCACTAGTAACCCTTCCCACTAGGATATTAGTCCCCCAGTTCGGGTACAAACCATACCTTCTGTACAAGTCTCACTTTCCAGAAAGAAAGCACAATGATCAAAAAATCTGAAACCCTCCATCCTGCACCATCTCCTCAGCCACATGTTAAACTGTATGATCTTCCTATTTCTGGCCTCACTAGCACATGGTCTGGGTAGCAATCCTGAGATCACAGCCCTGGAGATCCTGCCCTTTAACTGGGCACCTAATTCCCTGGACTCACTTTGCTGGATCTCATCACCCTCCTACCCATGTCATTGGTACTGACGTAGGCCACGACCTCTGGCCTCTCACCCATCCACTTAACAATACTGTGGACTTCATCTGAGATGTCCCTGATCCTGGCACCCAGGAGGCAACACATCATCTGGGAATCTCACTTTCAGCCACAGAAGCTCCTTTCTGTTTCCCTCATCAATCTGAATCCCCTGTCACTGCCGCTTGCCTTTTCTCCCTCTTCCCTTCTGAGGCACAGAGCCAGACTCAGTACCAGATACCCGACTGCTGTGGCTTTCCTCTGCTAGGTGATACCCCACCTCAACAGTATCAAACACATCCTACCTGCTGTTGAGGGGAAAGACCACAGGGGTACTCTGCACTGACTGCCTCTCAACTTCTCCACCTGACAGTCACCCATTTACCCGTGTCCTGCACAGTGTGTGGAACTACCTGACTGTGTGTGCTGTCTATCAAATGATCTCAGCCTCCTGAATGATCCAGAGTTCATCCAGTTCCAGCTCCAACTCCATCACACAGTCTATTAGAAGCTGCAGCTGGATGCACTTCTTGTAGGTTTTGTCGTCAGGGACACTGAAGGTCTCCCTGCCTTCCCACATCCTGCAAGAAGAGAATTCCACTGCCCTGTATGGCACCCCCACTGCTCTAAATTTTCAAAAAGAAAGAATGAAAGAATAAATGGCAAAGAAAAATCTGCCTACGGACTAATCCTCCCCTAAGCCTCGATGAGCCAAACCCTCAAATTCCACTCTAACACTGGCCCACTCACACAATGGCCACTCTGCTGAAACCTAACTTCCAATCAGATTTTCCCAATCTCCGGAATATTTAAGTATCCCATGATTATCACAACGTTGCCCTTTTTAGATGCCTGTTCTATCTCCCTCTGTAATTTGCAGCCCACTTCCTGCCTACTGTTTGGAGGCCTGTATATAATTCCCATCAGGATCTTTTTACCCTTCCAGTTCCTTAACTCTACCCACAAGGTTTCTACATCTTCTGATGTCGATCGCTTTCCAAGGATTTAATTGAATATTTACCAATAGAGCCACCCCTACCCCTCTGCCTACCTGCCTATTTGTTCCATACAATGTGTACACTTGGATATTAAGCTCCCAACTCTAATCTTCTTTCAGCCACAGCTCAGATGCCCACAACATCATACCTGCCAATCTCTAACTGAGCCACAGGATCAACTCCCTTATTCCATCTACTGTGCACATTGAAATATAACACCTTCATCACCCTTTTTGTTTCTGGCCTCCTGTTACAATTTAACTCTTCCTACTGACTGCAATTTTGCCCTATCGTTTGTCTGTCTGTCCTCACAGCCTCACTGTACACTGCAACTAGTTGTATACCAACTGTCCATCCTCAGCCCTATCACTGCGGTTCCCATCCCGCTGCCAGATTACTTTAAACCCTCCCCAGCAACTCTAGCAAACCTGCCTGCAGGAATATTGGACCCTCAGGTTCAGGTGTAACCTGTCCTTTTGTACAGGTGGTTCCTTCCCCAGAAGAGATCCCAATGATCCAGAAATCTGAAACCCTGCCCCCTGCACCAATTCCTCAGCCAGATCATCCTATTCTTACCCTCACTGGCCCATGGTACAAGTGATAATCCAGTGATTACTACCCTGATGGTCCAGCTTTTCAGCTTACTGTCTAACTCCCTAGATTCTCTCTTCAGGAGCTCCTCCCTTTTCCTACCTATGTCATTGGTACCAATATGAACCACATCTTACAGCTGTTCACCCTCCCCTTTAGAATGCCGTGGACTCGATCCAAAACTACTCTAACCCTGGGATCTGGGAGGCAACAGACCATCCGTGTTTCTCTTTCACGTCCACAGAATCTGCTTCCTGATCCTCTAATCATGGAATCCCCTGTCATTACGGACTCCTCTTCTCCTCATTCCCTTCGAAGCTGCAGAGCCAGACTTAGTGACAGAGACCCAGCCGCTGCTCAACAGTATCCAAAGTGTTATACTTATTATTGTGGGAAACGGCCACAGGGGTACTCTGCACTGGCTGCCTATTCCCTTTCCCTTTCCCGACAGTCACCCAGGTACCTGCATCCTGTACCTGAGGGGTGACTATCTCCCTGTATCTCCTGTCTGTCACCTCCTCATTTTAATATCACTGGCATTTGTCATGAAATTTTTGTTACGCAGCAGCAGTACATTGCAACATATAATAAAATAACTACATGACAGTAACTATATACAGTCATTACAGTATATATAGTTAAATTAAATAAATAGTGCTAAAAGAGCAAAAAGTGTAGTGAGGTTGTGTTCATGGGATCAATGTCCATTCAAAAATCTGATGACAGAGGGGAAGAAGCTGTTCCTGAATCGTTGAGTGTGAGCCTTCAGTTTCCTGTACCTTCTCCCTGATGGTAGCAATGAGAAGAGGACATGTCCTGGGTGATGCCGACAGTAAGGAGCAAGGCCATAGGTTAAGGGTGAAAGGTGAAATATTGAAGTGGAACCTGAAAGGGAACTTCTTCACTCAGTGGGTGGTGTGAGCATGGGACGAGCTGCCAGCAGAAGTGGTGGATGAGGGTTTGACTGGAACGTTTAAGACAGGTTTGGATATGTACATGGATTGGAGGGGTATGGAGGGAGGGCTGTGTTCTAGGTGCAGGTCAATGGGACTGGACAGAATACCAGTTCAGCACAGACTAGATGTGCTGGAGATCCTGTTTCTGTGGTGTAGTGCTCAATGATTCTATGACTCCCCAATTATTCTGAATCACTAACTGTCCATGTCACAGTCACTAATTCAGTGTGTTGTGCGCTCGTGGTTTCTGATAGTTTGAGCTGCTGTCATAATCTCTGGTCTGCTGTCATCCTGAACAGGGGCCAGCAGGTGGCGCAATGGCATCAGCACCGGACTCCGGAGCGAAGGCTCCCGAGTTCGAATCCAAGTCAGGCCACCCCCCGAGCACGGTTTCCATCCGTGCCGGTGAGCGTCGAGCTAGCCACTCGGCCTTGTTAAAGAAAAAAGGGTCGAGTCAGGAACGTTCATATCGTGACCTGGTTAATCCAAAAGGAGACCAATCCTGACACCACACGCCAGACAAGAACGGCTGACTTGCTACAGGAGCAGTCCAGACAGGTATATGTAGTTCACCACAGACACATCACACTGTTCTCTTTACACTGATCACATTCAAAGATGCCAATTTTGCAGCTACTGATTAGATATTGAGTTACATTTCTTGTCCAGGTCACTCAGCCTCAGCCAACACGGACATCCCTCTCTTTTGAGGCTGTGCCCTCTGGTCCTCGATTCGCCCACAAACGCAAACACCCTCATCACATCCACTCCATCTTGGCCTTTCAACCTTCAAAAGGTTTCAATGAGATCACCCTCATTCTTCTAAATGCCTCTGAGTTCAGGCCCAGAAACTTCAATCACTACTCATATGATAACTCTTTCATTCCAGCAATCATCCCTGTGAACCTCCTCTGAACCCTCTCCAATGTCAGCACATCCTTTCTTAAATAAGGGGCCCAAAACTAATCACAATACTCCAAGTGAGGCCTCACCAGTAATTTATACAGCATCAGCATTACATCCTTGTGTTTATGTTCTAGTCCTCTTGAAATGAATGTGAACATCTCATTCACTTTCCTCACCACCAATTCAACCTACAAATTAACCTTTCAGGAATCTTCGAAGACTCCCAAATCCCTCTGAACTTCAGATTTTTCATTTTTTTCCCCATTTAGAACATAATCTATGTTTTTAATCCTTCTACCGAAGCGCATGACCATACAATTCCTGACACTGTATTCCATCTGACACCTCTCCAAATCTGTCAAAGTCCTTCCGCAGCCTCTCTGCTTCCTCAACACGACCGGCCCCTCCACCTTCAACTGACAGTTTAAGGCGACTGAAACTAATCATTGAATCAGAATCAGAATCAGGTTCAATATCACCGACAAAGGTCATGAAATTTGTTCTTTTACAGCAGCAGTACACTGTAACACATAATAATAAAAAGCAATGAATTACAAAAAGTGTATATTAAAAAATAAATTAAATAAATAATGCAATAAGAGAGCAAAAAAAAAGTGAGGTTGTGTTGATGGGTTTATTGTCCATTGTGGAATGTAATGGCAGATGGGAAGAAACAGTTCCTGAAATGCTGAGTGTGTGTCTTCAGCCTCCTGTACCTCCTCCTTGATGGTAACATTGAGAAGAGGGCACATCCTAGATGATAGGGCTCCTTAATGATGGATACCATCTTTTTGAAGCATCACCTTTTGAAGGTGTCCTTGATACTAGGTTAGTGCCCATGATGGAGCTGGCTGAGTTTCCAACTTTCTGCTGCTTTTTCTGATCCTGTGTTCTCCACGTACATTTGTAGAAATTTGCATGAATCTTTGATGACATACCAAGACTCCATAAACTTGTAATGAAACATAGCCGATGTTGTGCCTTCTTTGTAATTGCATCAATATGTTCGGCCCAGGACAGATCTTCAATGGTGTTGACATCGAGGAACTTGAAACTGCTCACCTTTTCCATGGCTGATCCATTGATGAGGACCGGGGAGTATTCTCTATTGATTTTGCCTTCCTGAAGTCCACAATCAATTCCTTGGCCTTACTTACGTTGAGTGTAATGTTGTTGTTGTCACACCACTCAACCAGCTGATCTACCTCACTCTTGTACACCTCCTTGTCGCCAACAGTGGGCTAAGCATTCATCCTAGATGTTCCAGTGTTGATTGTCAGCAAGGTGGAGATGTTATTTCTGATCTGCTCTGACTGGTCTTCCAGTGAGGAAATCAAGAAGGGAGGGACAGACCCCAGGTTTTGAAGCTTTTTGAACATTCTGATTCTCCCCCAGGGGAAGACAATACATGAATGTTCATATTGATTGGTGGTCATTTAAATCCTCAGGGTGTGATCAGGGAAGTCGTTAAGTGGCCATTGTCTGCATTAGTACAATGCCAACGTGTATCCCTGTCACAATTGGACAGGTCTTTGTCAGAATCAGAATCAGGTTTATTATCACCGGCATGTGACGTGAAATTTGTTAATTTAGCAGCAGCAGTTCAATGCAATACATAGTTAATATTCTGGCCAGTTCTGTATTCAGAGAGCCATCCTTCAGCAGTTTCACAAAAGAGATGTATTTTGCGTGTTTGGAGTCTGTGCTCTAAAGCTTTCAAAAGGATTCTACTAGCTGGGATGTATGACTATTGTAAATATGTAATTCTACAAATATTCAAAATTTTAGAGGTCAGTAGGAAATCATAGCTATTGAAATTGTGGTGACTCATTATTCACTTTATTTATGTTTAAAAAATGTAAGACTGTGTGTAATGAGAGGAGAATCAGATTCTCTGCAGAAATTCTGCTGTTTTTATATCACCAGCTTCAATGTCTCTCTGATGACTCAGTTGATGAGTGACAGCAGAGGTTATCTTGTTTGGACTTTGATGGAAATAAAAATCACAGATTATAGTTTCAATAGTAGATTCTGCCATTGATAAATCACACACTACATCACAAATATCTGAAACTTCTTACTAATGACAAGCAATTCCATTATTTTCAACTCTTTCCCATCAACAGTGAAGGTGTAAACTCCTTGGTCACTGGCATTTAATCTGCTTATTGTCAGTGCACCACTCAAAGCGTTGAATTGTAAACGGTTCTTGAACTGTTCACTTTTTTCCAATGTGGTGACACCTGGGATGTGATCCAAAATAACATCATGGCTTTTGTTGCTGGCTTTGAAAGTCCAAAGGATTTCATTCTTGCTGGAATCAATGGTGATTTCAGGATCCAGTAAAACTGATGAACCAAGGACACCAACCACTTCTTCCCTTTCAGCTGATTAGAATAAAAGGAAAATATAATCATTCAAACTGTAGAGCAGGTGAAAGTGAGACAACTACAGCACAGGAGTGATATTACATGAACAGATGTTATTGGACATTTTACTGCAGTTTCAGGACCAAGCTGTGTAGGGCAACTTGATCTGTAGCCTTGGTCACCTGGACAATACTAATACTTACATCAGGATGTTGTTTATTGGCCTCAGCTCAGTGTTTAATACAATCATTCCCACGGTTCTGACTGGAAACATTACAAGCTTGCTTTTATATACTAGTCCTTTCAAAATGAATGCTAACATCACATTTGCCTTTCTCACCACAGACTCAACCTGCAAATTAAACTTTAGGGAATCCTGCACAAGGTCTCTCAAATCCCTGTCTGTCTCAGAATTTTGTATTTTCTCTCCATTTAGAAAATCGTCAACCCTTTCATTTCTTCTACTGAAGTGCATGACCATACACTTCCCAACACCACATTCCATCTGCCATTTCTTTCCCCATTTTCCTAACTTGTCTAAGTCCTTCTGTAGCCTCCTTATTTCCTCAAAACTACCTGCACTCCACATCTACACTCACCACTGTCCGCATCACTCACTGCGGAGTCCTGTGATTGAGGGAAGGACAGTTCCCATAACTAGGCAGTGATGCAGCCAGTCAGGATGTTCTCAATTGTGCCCCTGTAGAAAGTCCTGAGGTTTTGGGGATCCATAACAAACTTTAACCATGTATTGAAGGAAAATGAGGAGGAATTTCTTCAGCTAGAGAGTGGTGAATCCAAAGTATTCTTTGCCCCAGGATGCAGAAAAAAACAAAGATGGTAGTTTGCCTCTCAGGTGCCAGGGTCCAGGATGTTTCTGATCGCATCCACGATATCCTGAAGTGGGATGGTGAACAGACAGAGGTCATGGTACATATTGGTACCAATGACATAGGTAGGAAAAGGGAGGAGGTTCTGAAAACAGACTACAGGGAGTTAAGAAAGAAGCTGAGAAGCAGGACCACAAGGGTAGTGATTTCAGGATTACTGCCTGTGCCACACAATAGTGAGTATAGGAATAGAATGAGGTGGAGGATAAATGCGTGGCTCAGGGATTGGAGCAGGGTACAGGGATTCAGATTTCTGGATCACTGGGACCTCTTTTGGGGCAGGTGTGACCAGTACAAAAAGGACAGGTTGCACTTGAATCTGAAGGGGACCAATATCCTGGCTGGGAAGTTTTCGAAGGCTATTGGGGAGAGTTTAAACTGGAATTGCTGGGGGGGTGGGAACCGAACTGAAGAGACAGAGGAAGTGGCTCAGAAGTAGAGAAAGCTTGTAGGCAGTGTGAGAGGGAGGATAGGGAGGTGATAGAGAAAGGATGCACTCAGACTGATGGTTTGAGATGTGTCTATTTTAATGCAAGGAGTATCATGAACAAAGCGGATGAGTTTAGAGCGTGGATCACTACTATGATGTTGTGACCATTACTGAGACTTGGATGGCTCAGGGGCAGGAATGACTACTTAGAATGCCAGGCTTTAGATGTTTCAGAAAGAACAGAGAGGGAGGCTACAGAGGTGTGGACGTGGCACAGTTGATCAGAGATAGTGTTACGGCTGCAGAAAAGGAGGAAGTCACAGGTGGAACTTAGAATCAGGAAGGGGTCAATAAATCTACTGGGTGTTTTTTTATAGACCACCCAATAGTAACAGGGACATCGAAGAGCTGATAGGGAGACAGATTCTGGAACAATACAATAATAACAGTTTTGAATGTTAAAAGGCAGCCTGAGAGATTAGATATGGCAAAGTGATTTCCCATGGTAGGGGAGTCTAGGACAAGAGGTCACGACTTCAGGATTGAAGGATGTCTATTTAGAACAGAGATGTTCTAGTCAGACGATGATAAATCTGTGGAATTTGTTGCCATGAGCAGCTGTGGAGGCCAAGTCATTGGGTGCATTTAAGGCAGAGATAGATAGGTTCTTGATTAGCCAGGGCATCAAGGGGTGTGGGGAGGAGTGGGGATTGGACCAGCCCATGAATGAATGGCAGAGCAGACTCGATGGGACGAATGGCCTACTTCTGCTTCTATATCTTATGGTCTTATGGTCTAATAGGGTTGTTGTGATGGGAGATTTTAATTTCCCAGACATTGATTGGAATCTCCCTAGAGCAAAGAGTTTAGATGGGGTGAAGTTTGTTAGGGGTGTTCAGGAAGATTTCCTGACACAGTATGTACATCACCCTACAAGAGGAGAGGCTGTACTTGATCTGGTATTGGGAAATGAACCTGGTCAGGTGTCAGGTCTCTCAGTGGGAGAGCATTTTGGAGATAGTGATCACAAATCTATTCCCTTTACCATAGTGTTGGACAAGGATAGGAACAGACAAGTTAGGAAAGCGTTTAATTGGAGTAAGGGGAAATAGGAAGCTACCAGTCAGGAACTTGGAAGCATAAATTGGGAACAGCTGTTCTCAGACAAATATACGGCAGAAATGCGGCAAATGTTCAGGGGATATTTGTGTGGTGTTCTGCACAGGTACATTCCAATGAGACAGGGAAAGGATGGTAGGGTACAAACACCATGGTGTACAAAGGCTGTGAAAATCTTGTCAAGAAAAGTTCAAAAAAGTAGGTAATGATAGAGAATTAGAAAATTATAAGGCTAGCAAGAAGTAGCTTAAGAAAGAAATTAGGAGAGCTAGAAGGGGCCATGAGAAGGCTTTGGTGAGCAGGATTAAGGAAAATACCAAGATATTCTACAGGTATGTGAAGAGCAAGAGGATAAGACGTGAGAGAATAGGACCAACCAAGACTAACAGTGAAAAAGTGTGTATGAAACCGGAGGAAGTAGTGGAGGTACTTAATCAATACCTTGCTTCAGTATTCGCTACGGAAAAGGACTTTGGCATTGTAGGGATGACTTTCAGTGGACTGAAAAATTTGAGCATATAGATATTAAGAAAGAGGATGTGCTGAGCTTTTGGAAAGCATCAAGTTAATTAAGTCACAGGCACCAGACAAGATACACCCCAGGCTTCTGTGGGAGGCGAGGGAGGAGATTGCTGAGCCTCTGGAAACGATCTCTGCATCATCAATGGGGATGGGAGAGGTTCCGGAGGATTGGAGTGTTCCAGATGTTGTTCTCTTATTCAAGTAAGGAAGTAGAGATAGCCCAGGAAATTATAGACCAATGGGTCTTACCTCAGTGGTTGGTAAGTTGATGGAGAAGATCCTGAGAGGCAGGATTTATGAACATTTGGAGAGGCATAATATGATTTGGAATAGTTAGCATTGCTTTGTCAAAGGCGCGTTGTGCCTTATGAGCCTGATTGAATTTTTTGAGGATGTGACTAAACACATTGATGAAGGTAGAGCAGTAGATGTAGTGTATATGGATTTCAGCAAGGCATTTGATAAGTTAACCCATGCAAGTCTTTTTGAGAAAGTAAGGAGGCATGGGATGCAAGCGGACCTCAGAAGGTTGTGTTTCGGATAATATCCGGACATACCTGAATGAGAAGAAGAATAAGTCTATATCAGAATCTGCCAAGTTAGCAGATGAATACGCCTTAACCCATAAGATAAAGTTTCCCCCAAATAAGAGCTACCCCAGGAATAGTAGTGACGGTAGGGAAAGCCCACCAGCTAAGTCAGAGAATAAGCCGGGAACTAGTGGAAAAGGCAGGGAGGAGGAAAAGCAGGCTGGCAGGAAGGTTCCTAGCTTTACGTGTTATAACTGTGGGAAAGCTGGTCATATAGCATCTAAGTGCATGGCTCCAAAGAAGGAGACAGGAACAGGGAAAACAACAATTCTGACTGGTTGCATTGAGCCGGTCAACAGATCGATGAGGAAGGCGAGGTTAGATAGAGCCCAAGAGGGGTGTGAGAGGTTTATTTCAGAAGGGACGGTGTCTGTGAAGGAAGGAGAAACCCCAGTTCCAGTGAGGATCTGGAGAGATACTGGGGCTGATCAGTCATTGATCCTAAGGGAGGTGTTAGACTTCGGTGATGAGACTGAGACTGGGGAGGTTGTGTTAAGAGTTATCGGAAAAGGGACCGAGGCCGTACCTTTGCACAGGATGTTTCTGAAATGTGACCTGGTATCTGGACCAGACGAAATAGGGGTGCGGTCGAAACTACCGATGGAGGGTGTGGACGTCCTGCTTGGTAGCGATCTGGCGGGTGGTGACGTGTATTCAGCAGTGAAATTAACAAGCAAGCCTGTAAGTGCTGAGGACCCGCCCATAGATTCCAAGATTTATCCCGCATGCGCAATCACTCGCAGCATGTCTAGAAAGGCGGCTGAGAAAGGAGACAGTTTAAATGAGTCCAGTGTTGATTTAGCGGAGACGTTTTTACTGACCTTGTATAAAAAGGGGTTACCGGATGAGGAGGAAAAGGATAGTGGGGTTAAGGAGAGTAAAGGAGAAGAGGTGGATCTACCATTAGCAAGGAGGGTATTTATAAAGGAGCAGAGACGTGATGAGGAGCTTGTGGCGTTGAAAGAGTCAGCTCTTTCTGAAGTAGAAATTGATAAGGAACCAGAGGGCTACTACCTGAAGGAGGGAGTGTTAATGAGAAAGTGGAGGCTGACCACGGTGCCAGTCGATGAGGACTGGGCGGTGGTAAACCAGCTGGTGGTTCCGAATGTTTATCGGGACGAAATTTTGAACTTGGCTCCTGAGATACCCCTAGGTGGACACTTAGGAGTGAGGAAGACTGTAGATAGAGTTATGAAAGACTTTTACTGGCCAAATATGAGGAAGGATATTATTGACTATTGTAAAAGGTGTCACACCTGACAGGTGGTAGGAAAGCCAAATCAGGTTATCCCAAAGGCACCACTCAGACCGATACCCACCTTTGAGGAGCCTTTTTCCCCAGTCATCGTGGATTTTGTGGGTCCCCTGCCTAGAACTGCGAGTGGGCGGCAGTACGTGATGCCACTAGATTCCCAGAGGTTGTGCCCCTGGGGAACATTTAAACTCCTGCGGTGGTAAAGGGACTCATTAAATTTTTCACCACGGTAGGGTTATCTAGAGAGATACAGTCAGATCAGGGGAGTACCTTTATGACCCATGCATTTCAGCAAATGTTGACGCAGATGGGAGTTAAACAAATTCTAGCCTCTGCATACCACCCGGAATCTCAAGGAACGTTGGAAAGATTCCACGCAACTTTAAAGACCATGATTAAAACTTACTGTCAGGAAAACACTCGAGACTGGGATGATGCATTACCATTTCTGTTATTTGCAGTGAGGGTTATGGTTCAGGAATCTCTGAGGTTCAGTCCATTTGAGCTTGTTTTTGGTCATAGGCCCAGAGGACCTTTAACCTTACTCAAAGAGAAATGGTCTAGTCCAAACGTGCAAGTCAATGTGATTGACTGTGTTTTGAAGTTCCGTGAAAGGCTCCACTAGGTTTGCGACCTGGCAAAGCAAAATCTTAAAGACTCCCAGACAAAAAAGAAACAATGGTACGATAAACGAGCCCGAGAGCAAGAATTTCAAGTGGGCGATAAGGTTTTCGTCCTGTTCCCTGTAGTTACCAACCCCCTACAGGCAAGATTTCAAGGGCCGTACAAAGTGATCAAGAAAATAGACTCACTGAATTATGTGATCGAAACACCTGATAGATGAAAGCCGAACCAGTTGGTTCACGTTAACATGCTAAAGGGTTATCATGACACGACCCCCACGCCGGTCGGTACTGTCACGAAAACTGATGAGGCAAAAATGATTGATAAGGAGGGGCCTGAACGTTTTGAAAAGATAAACATAGTACCCACCAGACTAGAGAACTCTGTTACTTTGGCCAACTTTGCTGATAAAGTTGGTCATTTGGAGCCTGAACAAGGAGAGCAGCTGACACAGCTCATTAACCGGCATGCAGATTTATGCCCAGATGTTCCCAGGAGCTGTAAAACAACTGTGCATGATGTTATTGTTACCTCAGCCCAGCCTATTAAGCAGTCCCCTTATTGGATGAATTTGGAAAAGAGCAAGCTAGTGGAAAAAGAAATTGAGCATATGCTAGCTGCTGGTATTATCCAGGAATCTTCCTCCGCATGGGCATCTCCATGCGTGGTTGTACCAAAGCCGGACGGTAGTATAAGATTCTGTACAGATTACAGAAAGGTGAATGCCATCACACAAACAGATGCTTACCCCATCCCCAGGGTGGATGATTGTATTGATAAAGTGGGTAAGGCTAGATACATCACCAAGATTGACTTGATAAAGGGATATTGGTGTGTTCCTTTGGCTGACAGGGCACGAGAAATTTCAGCATTTGTCACACCATCAGGACTCTATGAATACAATGTTTTGCCGTTTGGAATGAAAAACGCTCCAGGGACATTTCAGAGAATGATTGACGCAGTGATCAAAGGGTTAACAAACACAAAGGCTTACATTGACAATGTAGTGGTTTGGAGTGATGCGTGGGATGAGCACATTGAGGCTGTAGAGAAGCTGTTTAAATGAATGTCTGCAACCAATCTCACAGTGAACCTCGCAAAGAGTGAGTTTGGCCACGCCACAATCACATACCTGGGGTATGTGGTAGGACAGGGGCAGTTGGTTCCTGTGCAGGCTAACGTACAGGCTATTTCTGAGGTTCCTGTCCCAACAAATAAGAGGGCACTGAGAAGGTTTCTGGGAATGGTGGAGTACTATTGTAAATCTTGTAAGAACTTTGCAGATATTTCCCTCCTGCTTACAAAACTCCTGCAGAAGGATGAAAAGTTTGTGTGGAGCAATTCTTGCCAAGAAGCTTTAGAGAGGTTGAAAACCATACCGTGTTACCACCCTGTGTTAAAAGCACCGGACTTTACGAAACCCTTCTCCCTGGCAACCGATGCAAGTGATGAAGCTGCAGGAGTAGTCCTACTGCAGAGAGCTGGGGATGAAATTGAACACCCAGTGGCGTATTTCTCTCGAAAGTTCAATGTGCACCAGAGAAATTACTCCACTGTGGAAAAAGAATTGTTGGCACTTATCCTGGCGATACAGCATTTTGAGGTCTACATTTGTTCGGCACAGAGACCTTTAATTGGTTATACTGATCACAACCCCTTGGTATTTTTGGCTAACATGAAAAATAAAAATAGACGGTTATTAAGTTGGAGTCTGTTATTACAAGAATTTGATATTAAAATACAACATATAAAGGGGAGTGACAATGTAATAGCTGATTGTTTATCCGGATGTTATTTTGAGAGTATATCTGTATTATTCTTGTAGTTAAGATCACTTCTGTATTCTGTTAAACTCTGTAATTCTGTAATGTGCTTTATTAGTTAATTTTCACCCTGGTGAAAATTCCCAGAAGGATGGGGGTGTTATGAGTGCTGAACAGACCTGATGAAAATGGGGTGCAGAGTTAACCATTTCCCCTCCCCAAGAACTATGAACTATTGCTGTTTCTATGCTGCTAATGAGAGAGAGAGATGAAGCACAAAGGTAGGAACATCTGTTACAGATAAGAGGGAGAGAGAGACTGTTGATTTATTGTATTTTGGCTCTTCCTGGATTATTTGCCTTCCACTACAAGGACGTTACTTTGCTCGTTAACATTCCTCAGGAGACAGCAGGAGTGGCCTGATTTGATGGACACAGTCATTCAGAGTTGATGGATAGCTGAGACCCCGTTAGTAGGGATAAAAGACAGGACTGGGAAGACACCACTCAGACACACCAGTGGGCACTGACCGAGTGTTGTGAACCCACAGGAAGGTGGGGGCTTCGAGGACCGAATCAGGCGATCAGTCAATAAAGCCCTCATTGTGACAGCAGGGCCGGTGGGGACTTGTGTGTGTGTCCACTCATGCCAGAGTGACGAGTCCACCACAGAAGAACGGTCCAGCTGAAGGACGGAGGGGTCATAGCTGAATGACCACAACAGTGCAACGGAATCAAAAGGCAACAGGAAGGTTTGCTGACTGCAGCTGCTCAATCTCTCTCTCTCTCTCTCTCCAATGATTACAATGCAACAACCATAACTACCTCAGCACTCATGAACTGAACTGAACTTTACACTCTTCCATGACAATTCATTTACCCCTAGACATCGATAGAGCTTGTATATTATTGTTTATTATTATTCCTACACTTTTAGGTTTATTACTGCTAACTTGTGTTATATGTATATTTGTATTATTGGTATTGTTTTGCTTATTTTACTAATAAACACCTTTGGTTATAGTACCATCAGACTCCAACGTATCCTTCCATTTCTGCTGGTCTGACACCCAGTTATGGGGTACGTAACAAGGCATTTGATAAGTTAACCCATGCAAGGCTTATTGAGAAAGTAAGGAGGCATGGGATGCAAGGGGACCTCACTTTGTGGATCCAGAATTGGCCTGCACACAGAAGGCAAAGAGTGGCTGTAGATGGGTCATATTTTGCATGGGAGTCAGTGACCAGTGGAGTGCTAAATGACCTGGATGAGGAAGTGGAGTGATTGGTCAGTAAATTTGCTGATGACACACTAAGGTTGAGGTGTTGTGGATATTGTGGAGGACTGGAGAGGTTACAGCGGTACATCGATAGGATGCAAAACTGGGCTGAGAAGTGGCAGATGGAGTTCAACCCAGGTAAGTGTGAAGTGGTTCCTTTTGGTAGGTCAAATATGATGGCAGAATATAGTATTAATGGTAAGACTCTTGGCAGTGTGGAGGATCAGAGGGATCTTGGGGACCGAGTCCAAAGGACACTCAAAGCTGCTGCGCAGGTTGACTCTGTGGTTAAGTAAGCAAATGGTGCACTGGCCTCCATCAACAGTGGGGTTGTGTTCAAGAGCCGAGTGGTAATGCTACAGCTACATAGGACCCTTGTCAGACCCCACTTAGAGTACTGTGCTCAGTTATGGTCACCTCACTACAGGAAGAATGTGGAAACCATAGAAAGGGTGCAGAGGAGATTTACAAGGATCGTGTGGATAGTCAGAGTCTTTTTCCCGGGGCTGAAATGGCTAACACAAGAGGGCACAGATTTAATGTGTTTGGAAGTGAGTACAGAGGAGGTGTTTGCGGTACGTTTTTTGATGCAGAGAGTGGTGAGTGCATGAAATGTGCTGCCCTCAATGTTGTTGGAGGCGGATACAGTAGGGTCTTTTAAGAGACTCCTGTATAGGTGCATGGGGCTTAGAAAAATGGAGGGCTATGGGTAACTCTGGGTAATTTCTAAAGTAAGGACATGCTCAGCACAGCATTGTGGGCCGAAGGGCCTGTATGGTGCTGTAGGTTTTCTATGTTTCTCTGCTTCTATGAAGCTGTGAAGGGCAAGTATTTATGTATGGTATACTTGAGGAAGAGGTTGATAGAGTCTTGATTGATCAGAGTATGAAGGGATATGGGGAGAGGGCAGAGATTGGGGCCGAGAGAGAATTGGGTCAGCCATGATGAAATGGTGGAGCAGACTTGATGGGCCAAATTCTGCTCCTATATCTTATGGGAATGACCACAACTGGACACAATACTCCAAATTATGACCACCAATGGTTTATACAATTTCAATTTAGAATCTCAACTCCTGTGCTCAAAATGTGCCAAAAGCTTTCTTTACGACCATATCTACATGTCATGTCACATTCACGGAATTATGCATCTGCATTCCCAGATCTCTCTGTTCTACAAACACTCCTCTGTGCCCGACCCCTCATCTTGCAAGCCCTAGCCTGGATGATCCTGCCAAATGCAACACCTCCCACTTGTCTACACTAAATTCCATCTGCCATTTTGAGTCCATTTTTCCAGCTGCTGCAGATCCTGCTGCAAGCTTTGAAAGTCTTCCTCACGATCCACCAGACCCTCAATCTTAGTGTTATCCACAAATCTGCTGATCCAGAATACGACATTATCATCCAGATCATTGATATGGATGACAAACAACTAATGGACCCAGCAGTGATCCCTGTGGCACACCATTAGTCATGGCTCTCCAGTCAGAGAGGTAACTATCTACTTCCACTCTTCGGCTTCTCTCTTCTCCAGTGAAGCCAATGTCCAATCCAAATTACTACCTCATTTTGAATGCCAAGCAACTGAACCTTCTTGAGCAGCCTCCCATGTGGGACCATTTCAAAGGCCTTGCTAAAGTCTATGTAAACAACATCCACGCCTAGTCTTCAACATTCCTGGTGCAACAACAGCCACGTGACTCAGCGGTGAGAAGCCACCTTTCATAATCAATATGCATCTGGGGTCGGTATGATTTCGGGTTCAAACCAAACAGGAACGTTATGATGTTCTCATTAAAGAAACCTCAATTTGAGCAAATGCTTTGTAAATTCTGCCCAAACCCAATCATCAATTGGCAAGAAATAACAGATTATATACCACATAATATTATAAAGAAAGTATATTTACCAATTTCAGTTTCATCAAATAGTTATTAAAGAAAAGAAAGAAGTTAAAAAAGGGCTTATTACAGTTAAACCTGTCTAAATATTGGAGTTCATCTTTTCCAAAGCTGGGTATAACCGTTACTCACGGTGCTGAACCCCCGGTCTCCCTGAAAGCACCCACCACAGTCCTAACTTCCCTTGAAGGCCATCTTCAGCAAGCTGGCTTTCTCTCATGAGTATTGGCACTCATCCTTGGAGATATCCACCCGCACAAAGCAACTCTTGCAATGGAGACTCTCCTTCCCATGGCATTCTGTGCAGGACACGGGTAAATAAACCATATAACCATATAACAATTACAGCAGGGAAACAGGCCATCTTGGCCCTTCTAGTCTGTGCTGAATGCTTACTCTCACCTAGTCCCACTGGCCGCATTCAGACCATAATCCTCCATTCCTTTCCTGTCCATATACCTATCTAATTTTACTTTAAATGACAATACCGAACCTGCCTCTGCCACTTCTACTGGAAGCTCGTTCCACATAGCTACCACTCTCTGAGTAAAGAAATTCCCCCTCGTGTTACCCTTAAACTTTTGCCCCCTAACTTTCAACTCATGTCCTCTTGTTTGAAGCTTCCCTACTCTCAATGGAAAAAGCCTATCCATATCAACCCTATCTACCTCCCTCATAATTTTAAATACCTCTATCAAGTCCCCCCTCAACCTCCTACACTCCAAAGAATAAAGACCTAACTTGTTCAACCTTTCCCTGTAACTTAGGTGCTGAAACCCAGGTAACATTCTAGTAAATCTTCTCTGTACTCTCTCTATTTTGTTGACATCTTTCCTATAATTCGCTGACCAGAACTGTACACAATACTCCAAATTCGGCCTTACCAATGCCTTGTACAATTTTAACATTACATCCCAACTCCTATACTCAATGCTCTGATTTATATAGGCCAGCATACCAAAAGCTTTCTTCACCACCGTATCCACATGAGATTCCACCTTCAGGGAACTATGCACCATTATTCCTAGATCACTCTGTTCTACTGCATTCTTCAATGCCCTACCATTTACCATGCATGTCCTATTTCGATTATTCTTACCAAAATGTAGCACTTCACAATTATCAGCATTAAACTCCATCTGCCATCGTTCAGCCCACTCTTCTAACTGGCCTAAATCTCTCTGCAAACTTTGAAAACCTACTTCATTATCCACAACGCCACCTATCTTACTTACTAAGCTGCATACTTACTAATCCAATTTACCACCCCATCATCCAGATCATTAATGTATATAACAAACAACACTAGACCCAGTACAGATCCCTGAGGCACACCACTAGTCACTGGCCTCCAACCTGACAAACAGTTATCCACCACTACTCTCTGGCATCTCCCATCTAGCCACTGTTGAATCCATTTTACTACTTCAATATTAATACATAACGATTGAACCTTCCTAACTAACCTTCCGTGCGTAACCTTGTCAAAGGCCTTACTGAAGTCAATATAGACAACATCCACTGCTTTACCCTCATCAACTTTCCTCGTAAACTCTTCAAAAAATTCAATAAGATTTGCCAAACATGACCTTCCACGTACAAATCCATGCTGACTATTCCTAATCAGACCCTGTCTATCCAGATAATTATATATACCATCTCTAAGAATACTTTCCATTAATTTACCCACCACTGACGTCAAAGGAACAGGCCTATAATTGCTAGGTTTACTCTTAGAACCCTTTTTAACCAATGGAACCACATGAGCAATAGGCCAATTCTCCGGCACCATCTCCGTTTCTAATGACATTTGAAATATTTCTGTCAGAGCCCCTGCTATTTCTGCACCAACTTCCCTCAAGGTCCTAGGGAATATCCTGGCAGGATCTAGAGATTTATCCACTTTTATATTCCTTAAAAGCACCAGTACTTCCTCCTCTTTAATCGTCATAATTTCCATAACTTCCCTACTTGTTTCCCTTACCTTACACAATTCAATATCCTTCTCCTTAGTGAATACCAAAGAAATGAAATTGTTCAAAATCTCCCCCATCTCATTCGGCTCCACACATAGCTGTCCACTCTGATTCTCTAAGGGACCAATTTTATCCCTTACTATCCTTTTGCTATTAATATAACTGTAGAAACCCTTCGGATTTATTTTCACCTTACTTGCCAAAGCAACCTCGTATCTTCTTTTAGCTTTTCAAATTTCTAATTTCTTTCATAAGATTCTTCTTACATTCTTCACATTCTTTATATTGTTCTCTTCCATTTCTTGTACTGCTCAAGTATCTCATTTGTTCCTACCTGCCTATACTGTTATGCATCTCCTTCTACCTAAGCAGGACATCAATATCTCTCAAAAATCAAGATAACCAAAATCTATTATACGTGTCTTAAATTCTGACAGGAATATACAAATTCTGTATTCTCAAAATTTCACTTTTCAAGGCCTCCCACTTCCCAAGTATACCTTTCACAGAAAGCAACCTGTCCCAATCCACATTTGCCATATCCTTTCTGATACCATCAAATTTAGCCTTTCTGCAATTTAACATCTTAACCCAACCACATCTACCCTTTTCCATAACTACCATAAAACTAATGGCATTATGATCACATACTTTTGTCTCCTGCCCTCTCATTCCCTAATAGGAGATGAAGTATCCACATTCTCTCCCGTTGAGATTTCTATGCACTGATTAAGGAAACTCGACTGAACACATTTGACAAACTCTTTCCCATCCAGCTCTTTTACAGCATGGGAGTCCTTGTCAATATGTGGAAAGATAAAATCGACTATTATCACAACCTTGAGTTCTTTTTGCCACAGTCTGCAATCTCTACCAATTTGCTCCTCCAAATCCCGTGGACTGCTGATGGTCGATGATATTAACATGGCCATACCTTTCTTGTTCCTCAGTTCTACCCAAAAAGCCTCACGAGATGAGCTCTCCCATCTGTCCTGACCGAGCACGGCCACGACATTTTTCCTTACTGGTAATGCCACCCCTCCTGCTCCATCATGTCTAAAACAATGGAACCCCAGAACATTGAGCTGCCAGTCCTCCCTCCTGCAAACAAATCTCAGTAATGGCAACAATGTCATATTCCACAGGCTGATCCATGCCCCAAGCTCACCCACCTCTCCTACAATACTACTTACATTGAAATATACACAGCTCAGGACATTTGCCCCACTATACTCAATCTTTCAATTACCTGACTTTGTACATGGGCTGAACAACACCTTTCTCTACAACCACTCCATGATCTGTTTGGGCACTCTGGTTCACATCCTCCTGCAACTCGAGTTTAAACTCCACCACCACTCAACCCCCTCCCCCTCCCCACCTGTGCAGCACTAGTAACCCTTCCCACTAGGATATTAGTCCCCCAGTTCGGGTATAAACCATACCTTCTGTACAAGTCTCACTTTCCAGAAAGAAAGCACAATGATCAAAAACTCTGAAACCCTCCATCCTGCACCATCTCCTCAGCCATATGTTAAACTGTATGATCTTCCTATTTCTGGCCTCACTAGCACATGGTCTGGGTAGCAATCCTGAGATCACAGCCCTGGAGATCCTGTCCTTTAACTGGGCACCTAATTCCCTGGACTCACTTTGCTGGATCTCGTCACCCTCCTACCCATGTCATTGGTACTGACGTAGGCCACGACCTCTGGCCTCTCACCCACCCACTTAACAATACTGTGGACTTCATCTGAGATGTCCCTGATCCTGGCACCCAGGAGGCAACATATCATCTGGGAATCTCACTCTCAGCCACAGAAGCTCCTTTCTGTTACCCTCATCAATTTGATTTGACAGTCACCCATTTTCCCAATCTCCTGCATATTTAAATACCCCATAATTATCAAAATATTGCCCTTTTTACATGCCTTTTCTATTTCCCTCTGTAATTTGCAGCCCACTTCCTGCCTACTGTTTGGAGGCCTGTATATAATTCCCATCAGGATTTTTTTTACCCTTGTAGTTTCTTAACTCTACCCACAAGGTTTCTACATCTTCTGATGTCGATCTCTTTCCAAGGATTTAATTGAGTATTTACCAATAGAGCCACCCCAACCCCTCTGCCTACCTGCCTATCTTTTCCATACAATGTGTACACTTGGATATTAAGCTCCCAACTCTAATCTTCTTTCAGCCACAACTCAGATGCCCACAACATCATACCTGCCAATCTCTAACTGAGCCACAGGATCAACTACCTTATTCCATCTACTGTGTACATTGAAATATAACACCTTCATCACCCTTTTTGTTTCTGGCCCCCTGTTACAATTTAACTCATCCCACTGACTGCAATTTTGCCCTATCGTTTGCCTGTCTGTCCTCACAGCCTCACTGTACACTGCAACTAGTTGTATACCAACTGCCCATCCTCAGCCCTATCACTGCGGTTCCCATCCCGCTGCCAAATTACTTTAAACCCTCCCCAACAACTCTAGCAAACATGCCTGCAAGAATATTGGACCCTCAGGTTCAGGTGTAACCTGTCCTTTTGTACAGGCGGTTCCTTCCCCAGAAGAGATCCCAATGATCCAGAAATCTGAAACCCTGCCCCTGCACCAATTCCTCAGCCAGATCATCCTATTCTTACCCTCACTGGCCCGTGGAACAGGTAATAATCCAGTGATTACTACCCTGATGATCCAGCTTTTCAGCTGACTGCCTAACTCCCTAGATTCTCTCTTCAGGAGCTCCTCCCTTTTCCTACCTATGTCATTGGTTCCAATATGTGCCACATCTTACAGCTGTTCACCCTCCCCTTTAGAATGCCATGGACTCGATCCAAGACAACTCTAACCCTGGGATCTGGGAGGCAACAGACCATCCGGGTTTCTCTTTCACGTCCACAGATCTGCTTTCTGATCCTCTAATCATGGAATCCCCTGTCATTACGGACTCCTCTTCTCCTCATTCCCTTCGAAGCTGCAGAGCCAGACTCAGTGCCAGAGACTCAGCCGCTGCTCAACAGTATCCAAAGTGTTATACTTATTATTGAGGGAAACGGCCACAGGGGTACTCTGCACTGGCTGCCTATTCCCTTTCCCTCTCCTGACAGTCACCCAGGTACCTGCATCCTGTACCTGAGGGGTGACTATCTCCCTGTATCTCCTGTCTGTCACCTCCTCATTCTCCCGTATGAGCTGAAGGTCATCCAGCTGCAGCTCCAGTTCTTTAACACAGTGTCTGAGGAAATGTAACTCGGTGCACTCCATGCAGATGTCGTTATCAGTGAGACTGCAGGTCTCCCAGAGTTCCCACATCTCTACAAGTAACACACACTAACTCCGGACCCATTCTCAGCACACAAGCTATGTACTAAACGAAAAAATATTACCAGAAACTTCCTTGCTTACCTACTTACTCCGTTAGGATCTCCCAGATGCCACCCACTTCAACTCTGCTTCGCACTCCCATTCGGATATGTCCATACATGGCCTCTTCTACTGCCATGATGAGGCCAAACTCAGGTTGGAGGAGCAACACCTCATATATTGTCTAGGTAGTCTCCAGCCCCTTGGTATGTACATTGAATTCTCCAACTTCTGGTAATTCCCTCCCTCTCCCTTCCCCATCCCAGTTTCACTCTACCTCCTCCTCCAGCTGCCTATCACCTCCCTCATGGTTCCACCTCCTTCTACTACCCACAGTGCTTTCCCCTTACATTCCTTATTCACCTTTCCTGCCTATTCCCCTCCCTGCTTCCCCTCCCCGCCCCTTGATCTTTCCCCTTACTGGTTTTTCACCTGACACCTACCAGCCCTCTCCTTCCCACCCTCCCCCCACCTTCTCTACAGGGCCCCTGCCCCCTCCCTCTTCAGTCCTGACGAAGGGTCTCAGCCCGAAACGTCGACTGTTCGTTTCCACGGATGCTGCCCGATCTGCTGAGTTCCTCCAGCGTGTTGTACGTGTTGCTTTGACCCCAGAATCTGCAGAGTATTTTGTGATCACAGAGGAGAAGCAGTGAGAGAGGGTTTCACTGAACTCCCACTGAAAAGCAGATTTAACACCAGAGCAATTCATCACAATAACAATGCCGAATAATTTGTTACGTGACAAACAAAGTGAAGAGCAGAATCAGAGTCAGGTTTAATATCACTGGCATTTGTCATGAAACTTTTGTTATGCGGCAGCAGTACATTGCAATATATAATAATAAAATAACTACATGACAGTAAATATATACAGTCATTACAGTATATATAGTTAAATTAAATAAATAGTGCTAAAAGAGCAAAAATGTAGTGAGGTTGTGTTCATGGGATCAATGTCCATTCAGAAATCTGATGACAGAGGGGAAGAAGCTGTTCCTGAATCGTTGAGTGTGAGCCTTCAGTTTCCTGTACCTTCTCCCTGATGGTAGCAATGAGAAGAGGACATGTCCTGGGTGATGCAGACAGTAAGGAGCAAGGCCATAGGTTAAGGGTGAAAGGTGAAATATTGAAGTGGAATCTGAAAGGGAACTTCTTCACTCAGTGGGTGGTGTGAGCATGGGACGAGCTGCCAGCAGAAGTGGTGGATGAAGTTCTGGAAGTGGTGGATGAGGGTTTGACTGGAACGTTTAAGACAGGTTTGGATACGTACATGGATTGGAGGGGTATGGAGGGAGGGCTGTGTTCTAGGTGCAGGTCAATGGGACTGGACAGAATACCAGTTCAGCACAGACTAGATGTGCTGGAGATCCTGTTTCTGTGGTGTAGTGCTCAATGATTCTATGACTCCCCAATTATTCTGAATCACTAACTGTCCATGTCACAGTCACTAATTCAGTGTGTTGTGCACTCGTGGTTTCTGATGGTTTGAGCTGCTGTCATAATCTCTGGTCTGCTGTCGTCCTGAACAGGGGCCAGCAGGTGGCGCAATGGCATCAGCACCGGACTCCAGAGCGAAGGCTCCCGAGTTCGAATCCTAGTCAGGCCACCCCCCAAGCACTGTTTCCATCCGTGCCGGTGAGCGTTGAGCTAGCCACTCGGCCTCGTTAAAGAAAAAAGGGTCGAGTCAGGACCGTTCATATCGTGATCTGGTTAATCCGAAAGGAGACCAATCCTGACACCATGCGCCAGACACGAATGGCTGACTGTCTGGTGTGACACGCTAATAAAAAATCCTCAACAGAAACACTGAACCCTGTTTTCCTCTCAACTTCCACCATGGATGATCCATAGAACATGGAACAGTACAGTACAGAAACAGGCCCTTCGGCCCGCTATGTTGTGCTGAACCAATTCAATCGTAATCAAATGGCTAATAAACTAATCTCCATACACTGTCCATATCCTTCCATTTTCCTCACATTCATGAGCCTATCGAAATGTCCCTTAAAAGTCTTTAATGTTTCTGCCTCTACCACCACCCCAGGCAGCCACCATTCTGTGTAAAAACCTTCCCTTTCATCTCCTTTGAAATGATCCCCTTGCACCTTAAATCCATGCCCTCTGGTATTAGACATTCCTACCCTGGGGAACATATGCTGTCTGTTTACTCTATCTATGCCTCTGATATTCTTATAAACTCTAACAGATTTCCCCTCGGCCTCCATTGCTCCAGAGAAAACAACCCAAGTTTAACCAGCCGCTCGTTACAGCAGATGCCCTCTAATCCAGACAGCGTCCCGGTAAACCTCCTCTGTACCGTCTCCAAAGCCTGGACTCCCTTCCTATAGAACTATTTCCATTACTCCAGATGCGGCCTAACTAGAGTTTTATAAAGCTGCAACACAACTTCCTGACTTTTGAACTCAATGCCTCGACTAATAAAGGCAAGCATGCCAAACACCTTCTTAACCACCCATCAATCTGTCGAGCCGTTTTCAATGAGCTATGAACTTGGACTCCAAGATCCCTCTGCTCATCAAAAATGTCAAGGATCTTGTCCTTAACAGTACTCGGTTTCTTTACATTTGATCTACCAAGGTACAACACTTCACGTTTGGCTGGGTTCAATCTATGTCCCATTGTAATCTCTGATTACACAGCAGTATTAGTCTTCGTATCATTAGCAAAATTATTAACCCACACATCTACACTTTCATCCCGGTCACTTATCCACTTCACAGATCATCCATCTGTGGAACTTTTAAAAGGGGTCTGTTTTCCTGACTGTGAACATCTCCCATATAGTTTTGGTACAAACGATACCTTCAAAACATTTGTTACTCATACTATGGAATTTGTGTATTCCTACACTTTTCCAGCCAGTACTTCCTGCCCTGAATGCAGGGGCATCCCCCCTACCCCCTACCTCCACCTGCCCCAGGTAGGAATGCTCTGGAGAATGTGAAATCAGATAGGGGAGATGATTTGTTTCCTTTCCATTCTGGCAAAAAGCAGTGGATCAGCAGGTTTTCTTTTTCGAGAGGTGGAGTTGGTTAGATAAGTTCCTGAATTTTGCAAACATTTATTTAGTATGCATCTAGTTTCACAAACTTTTTGTAGAGTGTATTTTTTTAATCTCTGCTGTCTTCTCTTATTCACACATCAGGCACTTTAGTAGATAGACCCCTATACTTGACCATTAAAGCAAAAATCTGATCAGCCAATCATGTGGCAGCAACTCAATGCACAAAAGCATGCAGACATGGTCAAGAGGTTGACTGGTTGTCCAGACCCAACTCCAGGATGGGGAAGAAACGTAATGACTTTGACTGTGGAATAATCACTGGTGATGGTGAGAGTATCTCAGAAACTGCTGATCTCCTGTTTTTTTCATGCACAGCATCTCTCGAGTTGACAGAGAGTGGTGTGAACAACAAAAACATCCAGTGGACGGCAGTTCTGTGAGTGAAAACACCTTGTTAATGAGAGCGGTCAGGGGAGAATGGTCAGACTGGTTAAAACTGACAGGAAGGCAACAGTAACACAAATAACCACACGTACAATAGTGGTGTGCAGAACAGCATCTCAGAAAGCACAACACGTCAAACCTAGCAGCAGATTGTCTATAGCAGCAGAAGACCACAAACACACACACAACACCCCCTTTATGAGTTTCATTAGGTATCACCAGTGACCACTGAGTGTATGATCAGTCTCGTTCACTTACTGATTTGTTTGCTCAATTTTAAATTACCCCATAGTTTTATTTATGAGACCACCCATGAACAATGTGGAAGCAGAGACTTTTCTCTTCACAAGAGTGACCGGAAACTCTACAGATCTCTAGTTAGGCTGCATCTGGAGTATTGCGTAAAGCTGCAACATAACTCCTGACTTTGGTCTCAATGCCTTGAATAATAAAGGCCAGTGTGCCATATGCCTTCTTAATCGTCCCATCAACCTGTGTAGCCATTCTCAATGAGCTATGAACTTGGACCCTGAGATCCCTCTGTTCGTCAACACTGTTAAAGATCTTGCCAGTGTTACGAACCCCGTAACTGGGTCACTTACCAGCAAAGATAGAGAGGTCCGTTGAAGTCTGATGGTACTATTTTTAACAGTATTTATTAGTAAAAATGCACAAAAATAATATCAATGCAAACATACAGATAATATATGTCGTCAATACTAAATCTAAAAGTGCGGGTATAATAATAATCAATAAGAAATAGCTCTATCGTTGTCTAGGGGATAATGTATTGTCCGATGGAAATATAAAAGTCACTCAGTTCATTCAGTTCATACAGGCTTCAGCCTTTGGGGACCGCTGGGTTTTCAATTGCTGGAGAGAGAGAGAGATTTTAGAAACTTGCCAGCTTTTCCTTTTTCCGATCTTGATCCGTATTCGTCCTTTAGCGAGGCCGTTCCATGGAAGACTCGTCATCCGGGCAAGGATGGACACACACACACGAGTCATACGTTTCTCCTGATGCGTCTAAAGGGGTGTTCCCCAGACCCTCTTTTATCCTTACTCACGGGGTCTCAGATGTGGCCTCTAGTTCTGGACTCACCCATCAGCGGGAACATGCTTCCTGCCGCCAGCGTGTCTAATCCCTTAATAAACTTATATGTTTCAATCAGATCCCCTCTCATCCTTCTAAATTCCAGTGTATACAAGCCCAGCCACTCCAATCTTTCAACATATGACAGTCCCACCATTCCGGGAATTAACCTTGTGAACCTACGCTGCACTCCCTCAATAGCAAGAATGTCCTTCCTCAAATTTGGAGACCAAAACTGCACACAATACTCCAGGCGGGGCCTCACCAGGGCCCTGTACAGCTGCAGAAGGACCTCTTTACTCCTATACTCAATTCCTCTTGTTATAAAGATAGATAGCTAGATAGATAGATAGATAGATACTTTATTCATCCCCATGGGGAAATTCAACTTTTTTCCAATGTCCCAAACACTTGTTGTAGCAAAACTAATTACATACAATACTTAACTCAGTAAGAACATATGATATGCATCTAAATCACTATCTCAAAATGCATTAATAATAGCTTTTAAAAAGTTCTTAAGTCCTGGCGGTAGAATTGTAAAGCCTAATGGCATTAGGGAGTATTGACCTCTTCATCCTGTCTGAGGAGCATTGCATTGATAGTAACCTGTCACTGAAACTGCTTCTCTGTCTCTGGACAGCATGCCACTAGCTTTCTTCACTGCCTATTGTACCTGCATGCTTGCTTTCATTGACTGATGTACAAGAACACCTAGATCTCATTGTACTTCCCCTTTTCCTAACTTGACTCCATTTAGATAGTAATCTGCCTTTCTGTTCCTGCCACCAAAGTAGATAACCTCACATTTATCCACATTAAACTGCATCTGCCAAACATTTGCCCATTCAGCCAACCTGTCCAAGTCACCCTGCATTCTCATAACATCTTCCTGTCATTTCACACTGCCACCCAGCTTTGTGTCATCAGCAAATTTGCTAATGTTACTTTTAATCCCTTCATCTAAATCATTAATGTATATTGTAAACAGCTGCAGTCCCAGCACCAAACCTTGTGGTACCCCACTGGTCACAGCCTGCCATTCCGAAAGGGACCCGTTAATCACTACTCTTTGTTTCCTGTCAGTCAGCCAATTTTCAATCCATGTCAGTTCTCTGCCCCCAATACCACGTGCCCTAATTTTGTCCAATAATCTCCTATGTGGAACTTTATCAAAAGCTTTCTGGAAGTCCAGATACACTACATCCACTGGCTCTCCCTTGTCCATTTTCATAGCTATATCCTCAAAAAACTCCAGAAGATTAGTCAAGCATGATTTTCCCTTCATAAATCCATGCTGACTCGGACTGATCCTTCTACTGCTATCCAAATGTGTTGTAATTTCATCTTTTATAATTGACTCCAGCATCTTTCCCACCACTGACGTCAGGCTAACTGGTCTATAATTCCCTGTTTTCTCTCTCCCTCCTTTCTTGAAAAGTGGGACAACATTAGCCACCCTCCAGTCAGCAGGAACTGTTCCTGAATCTATAGAACATTGGAAAATGATTACCAATGCATCCATGATTTCTAGAGCCACCTCTTTAAGTACCCTGGGATGCAGACCATCAGGTCCCGGGGACTTATCAGCCTTTAGACTCAACAGTCTATCCAACACCGCTTCTTG